>NW_022196896.1:24367172-24370109 GCF_008632895.1 Mastomys coucha | reverse complement strand
AGCTATTGGTGTTCTCTTCAGGAAATTTTCCCCTGTACCTATTTGCTCGAGGTTCTTCCCCACTTTCTTTTCTATTAGTTTCAGTGTATCTGGTTTGAATTGGAGGTCCCTGATCCACTTGGACTTGAGCTTTGTAAAAGGAGAAAGAATGGATCGATTTGCATTTTTCTACATGCTAACCGCCAGTTGAGCCAGCACCATCTGTTGAAAATGCTGTCTTTTTTCCACTGGATGGTTTTAGCTCCTTTGTCAAAGATCAAGTGACCATAGGTGTGGTGCGTGGGTTCATTTCCAGGTCTTCAATTCTGTTCCATTGATCTGCCTGCCTGTCACTGTATCAATACCAGGCAGTTTTTATCACAATTGTTCTGTAGTACAGCTTAAGGTCCAGGATTGTGATTCCACCAGAGGTTCCTTTATTGTTGAGAATAGTTTTGGCTATCCTGGGTCTTTTGTTGTTCCAGATGAATTTGCAAATTGATCTTTCTAAGTCTGTGAAGAATTGAGTTGGAATTTTGATGGGGATTGCATTGAATCTGTAGATTGCCTTTAGTAAGATGGCCATTTTTACTATATTAATCCTGCCAATCCATGAGCATGGGAGATCTTTCCATCTTCTGAGATCTTCAATTCCTTCTTTCTTGTCAAACAGATCTTTTACTTGCTTTGTTAGAGTTACATCAAAGTATTTTATATTATTTGTAACTATTGAGAAGGTGTTGTTTCCCTAATTTCTTTCTCTGCCTGTTTATCCTTTGTGTATAAGAAGGCCTCTGATTTGCTTGAGTTAATTTTATATCTAGCTACTTTGCTGAAGTTGTTTATCAGGTTTAGGAGCTCTCTGGTGGAATTTTTGGGGTCATTTAAGTATACTACTATATCATCAGCAAATAGTGATAATTTGACTTCTTCCTTTCCAATTCGTATCCCTTTGATCTCCTTTTGTTGCCTAATTGGTCTGGCTAGGATTTCAAGTATAAAATTGAATAGGTAGGGAAAGAGTGGGCAGTCTTGTCTAGTCCCTGATTTTAAGTGGGATTGCTTCAAGTTTCCCTCCATTTAGTTTGATGTTGGCTACTGGTTTGCTGTATATTGCTTTTACTATGTTCAAATATGAGCCTTGATTTCCTGATCTTTCCAAGACTTTTATCATGAAGGGATGTTGGATTTTGTCAAATGATTTCTCAGCATCTAGTGAGATGATCATATGTTTTTTTTCCTTCAGCTTGTTTATGTAGTGAATTACATTGATGGATTTCCATATATTGAACCTTCCCTGTATCCATGGGATGAAGCCTACTTGATCATGGTGGATGATCATTTTGATGTTCTTTTGATTCAGTTTGCAAGAATTTTATTGAGTATTTTTGCATCGATATTCATAAGGGAAATTGGTCTGAAGTTTTCTTTCTTCGTTAGGTCTTTGTGTGGTTTAGGTATAAGAGTAATTGTGGCTTCATAGAATGAATTGGGTAGAGTGCCTTCATTTTCTATTTTGTTGAATAGTTTGAGGAGTATTGGTATTAGGTTTTCTTTGAAGGTTTGATAAAACTCTGCACTAAACCCATCTGGTCCTGGACTTTTTTTGGTTGGGAGACTATTAATGACTGTTTCTATTTCCCTAGCAGATATGGGATTGTTTAGATTGTTGATCTGATCTTGATTTAATTTTGGTACGTGGTATCTGTCTAGAAAATTGTCCATTTCATCCAGGTTTTCCAGTTCTGTTGAGTATAGGCTTTTGTAGTAGGATCTCATGATATTTTGGATTTCCTTAGTGTCTGTTGTTATGTCTCCCTTTTCATTTATTTTTTTTTCAGTTTAAATTCAGTTAATTTTATTGAATATTTATATACTCACTATACCAAGCACTGGGGTGTAATAAGGAAAATAGAAACACATTCTGACCCAAGATAGCTTATATTCTAGTAACAGAGAGTTAAAATATCAATAAGGTGCTAGGTAGCTCCAAGGAAGGTCATCATGACTCCAGGGCAAGGAGAGGATTGCTCCTCCCTGACTAGAAAGCAGGTTTCATAGCCAGAGCTGTAAGTGAATTTATGTAAAGATCTTTTGACTTGACAGCTCATTGTCCTTACTTTGTCCACCTTCCTATCCTATATTCCTCCTGTTTTCCTCCTCTGAGCACTAAGTATAAAAGGTTTTCCTTTTGAGAACTTGGTCTAATCGTCACAGGTTAAAAAATAAAATTAGTTGCTCCCTCAAACAGCTTCCTTTCTGTGCAATTTAAATATCTCGGTTAATCCAGTAACAAGTGATAAGGACTTGCACTTAGAGTCTAGGTATGCTATTTCTATGGGGTTTTTTTTTTTCATTGTAAGAAGGCTGTATTTCAATGACCCTCACATCACCAAAGGATTTTACCTCCATCGTAGCTAAGCTGAGAGTTGATAGTTCTGCTGCACCAAGAAATGAATTGTAGGCTCAATTTTTGGATACAGACTTCCTGCTATGGTCAAAGGTATTTGACTTGAGTGAGTGACTTCATTCTCAGCCCACAGAGAACAGGTTACATTCATTTAAGAAATGGTGTAGGTATTAAGATATAAAGGTATAAAGTCATTCACTAACTGTTTCAATGAACAATGGTTCTGCTTAGAGGGTGGCACAGACATTAGGTGAGGGTAAGAATTTGGTTCATTAGTTGTGATAATTTGGAAAAGCATTCATCTCAGAGAAAGAGTAACTTATAAAGTCCTCTTCTTCAAACTTGATGCAAGAGTTACAAATGTCAAGCAAAGCATTCAGTCTCACTTTGTTGTTCTCTTACAAGCCACCTCCCTAGTTAATCATCTATGTTTCTTTTGGGTATATAAGTACTTTTGAAATATATAAGCTGGTCTGAAATCCATAGTATAGTATAAAAACATGAAATAAACAATACTACTACTAGAGAGGCTGAGATAGGAGAAGCAA
>NW_022196896.1:24365594-24366333 GCF_008632895.1 Mastomys coucha | reverse complement strand
ACCTGTTTGATTGTGTTTTCCTGTAGTTCTTTAAGGGATTTTTGTGTTTCGTCTTTAAGAGCTTGTAGGTCTTTACCTGTGTTCTCCTATATTTCTTTGAGGGTGCTATTTATGTCTTTCTTAAGGTCCTATATCAAGATCATGATAAATGATTTTAGATCTGAATCTTGCTTTTCCAGTGTGATGATGTCTCCAGGACTTGCTATGGTGGGAGAATTGGGTTCTGATGATGGCAAGTGCCCTTGTTTTGTGTTGTTTATTTTGTTATGCTTGCCCCCTGCCATCTGGTTAACTCTAGTGCTACCTGTCCTTGCTAAATCTGACTGGAGCCTGTCCTTCCTGTGATCCTGGTTGTGTCAGAAATCCTTAGAGTCAAGCTGTCTCTGTGATCCTGTGATTCTGCGATCCTGGGATCTGGCCTTGTTAGATCACTTGGGAGTGTGGCTTTCTCTGTGTGTTGTGGGACTGGCTGCCCAGACAGACCGGACGGAACCCATGTCACCGGGCTGGCAGAGTTCCTGTGTGCCTGTTCCCGCTGGTCCCAGTTACTCCCAGTGTAGGTACAGATGTTGGTTCCTGCTCACCTTTGATCCTGGGTGTGTCAGAGTGCCTGAGCTCCCTTTTCATTTCTGATCTTGTTAATTAGGAAACTATCTCTGTGCCCTCTAGTTAGGAAATAATCAAACTCAGGGCTGAAATCAACCAAGTAAAAACAAAAAGAACTATACAAAGAATCAAC
>NW_022196896.1:24324235-24361598 GCF_008632895.1 Mastomys coucha | reverse complement strand
AACAATATGAACTAACTAGTACCCTCAGAACTCCCAGAGTCTCAACCACCAACCAAGGTCTGCACATGATGGGACTGATTGTTCTGTTAGCGTGTGTATAGTGGAGGATTGCAAATTTGATCATCAATGGGAGGAGAGGAGCTCAGCCCTGTGAAGGTTCTGTGCCCCAGTGTGGGGGAATTCCAGGGCCTATAAGCAGGAGAGGTTGGGGTGGCAGGCATGGGGAGTGGGGAGGCAGCTGGGGTTTGTTTTTGTTGTTTTTGTTTGTTTCTTTGTTTTTTAGAGGGGAAACTGGGAAGGGAGAAATTTACATGTAAATAAAGAAAATATCTAATAAAAAATAAATAAATAAATAAATAAATAAATAAATAAATAAATATAGGAGCCTATAATGGCCATTTTGATTCAAACCACCATAGGTACTAAAATAATCAAGTAGAAAAATACTTCAGATACTTGCCACTACCAGTCTTTGTCCTGTAAGAAATGTACCCTGAGCCCATGGTTGAAGAGGTCACAGATGCAAGGTGAATCCCTCATAGCATAGATTGTCATGTAGGAAGGCTAATGTTAGTCTCATCAGCTCTGAACCCCTCACCTGACTGCCGAGTATCCCAGGCTGAGTCCCTAGTATCCCTCACAAGTAGCTGAGGCCAACCAGTTGTTTAGGTGCAAGCTGACCTCACTGGATCCATATTGTCCAGGAAATGCCAGTGATTTTTTTCTCACAGGGATAAATATTTCTTCTAGATCTGACATTTCCTCCTAGGTCCTTATAACCTCATTGGGCATTACTAAGTGGATGTAGTCCCGGTCCCCAGCATGGATGCGATGAAGAACGTGAGACCCTCTGCTATGAAATCACCCAGAATCTGCCCACATCGTGACATCACAAAGGCTAGGTGAAAATGTCACTAAAAGGTCACCTTGGGAAAAAACACTTTTAGGGCTCTCGATCAGACACATGAATGAAGAAGATTCTTAAGTGAAGAATTCCACTGTTGATGGTTATTCTCAGGAGACAGGCCCCTGTTACTACTTCTTTGGAACAGGATTTCTCTTATAAAATGTAGTAAAGTAAGTTGGAGATTCTTCTGCCTCAGCCCTACATCTAATCTGGAGTACTGGGACTCAGTGCTTATGCTCCATCAGAGCAAAGCTACCCATTACTGAAGACTCTCTCCTATCACTGCTCCAGGGGAGGCTGGCTTACAACACCTGCAGTTCAAATTAGCATTTTCAGCCATGAAAAACGATGATGTATTTGGAAGTTTAGACTGTTTATCAAGAACTCAAAGCCATCATGCTGTATTTATTACAGTTAAAACTCTCATGAGTTGAGTTGTGATTGCAGATACTCTTGATTTAAGTGCCAGCTTTTTCAGTTATCCAGCTTTCCCTTGGAGTTTGAGCAGCCTTTCACGAGTTCCATGTTTTTCACTCCTCACTTCCATCCTTGCCCTTCGGTCAGCCCTGTGTAGTATGTATCTCTTAGGCATTCGAGAATAGCACAGTTGTGTGCAGTGTAAAGGATGGCAAATTTGGACAATACATTTCCCTAGGTTAATATAATTCCGTAGTATTATTGGCTTGTCTAAGGCATGCTTACTCTCTGTCATTAGGGAACAGAAACACTTTCTGTGTGGTAAGAAAGCTCATCTGTAGTGCTCATTTGGATCTTAAAATTGCTAAAAATACATTCTTACTTTCAAAATGATTGCTTTGTTTTGAACCCAGCTGTATCTGAAGTATTTATTAATCACAAGCCCAGAAAGATGCACTTATCTTTAAGCATGAGGTTATTTGGTTGGAAATTGAGTCAGTATCACATTTTAAAGAAGAGAATGACTATATTCTTAAAAGACTTTTGAAATGTGCAATATCGCAAGGAAATATAAAAGCTAATAAAATGATATGTTAAATACATAGAATCATATCAATAAAAAAAGGAAAGTGGCTTTTTACCTTTCAGCCTTTTGAGAAGTGTTTATTTCTGTGGATTCTATTGAAAAAGCATGGTGTGTTTTACCTATTATTTTTCAATGCTAAGTATTTTATTTAGGTTTTTCAAAAAGCTTAAAATTCCCATTTGTGCTATTACTCTGCAAAAGAGGAAAGACAGCAAAAGAAACAGGCTCATCAATGCATTTCCACACAAAGACATAAGATGCACAAGACAAGTCAGAAATTTTCTTGGTGTAATTTTCTGTGTGGGATTGATATTCATTCTTAACTGTTTTATAAAGTTTAGTGTCAGAGGCCTTCAAAGAACCAGTGCCTTAGCTTAAGAAAAGCTGCAAAGAGATGAGAATAATAGAGATGGGTGTACTATTTGACAAAGCTGGTTGTGGTAAGAGGGAAGACATACTTCTCAGACAAGCATAATCAACTATGTATCTTAAGATAGGTGTTTTAGCTAGGGTTCCTATTGCTCCGAGGAAACATCATGATCCAAAGCAACTCAGGGAAGAAGGTTTATTTGGCTCACACTTCCATATCACTACTCATCATCAGAGGACGTCAAGACAGGAACTCAAACAAGGCAGGAATCAGGAGACAGGAGCTGATGCAGAGGCCATGGAGAGATGCTGCTTACTGGCTTACTCCTCACGACTTGAGCTCAGTCTGCTTTCTTATAGAACCCATGATAGGCTGGGCCCTTCCACATCAGTCACACACACACACACACACACACACACACACACACACACACACACACACTGTCCTCAGGCTTGTCTACAGTTAGATCTTAGGAAGGGATTTTCTCAATTGGGGTTCCCCTGTTCTTCCTCTCGTGCTTGTGGCAAGTTGACATAGAATTAGCCATCACAATAGGGCTGTATCCAGATTTGCTGTCTTGAAATGCCTGGTCCTCCAGAGTACAACCCATTTTCTACAGGCTGACTGGTGAGTAGCTATCATGTGGTTCCCTGCTTGGGGCTAGGAGTGAAGTTTGTAAAGACAAGTGAAAGGCAAATTAACTATTTCTTTTCTCCCCTAATGTGTGTCAAGTACTAGACAGGGATCCTGTTAAACGAATATTATAATTGCCATCTTTTAAAACCAGGAACTGGGGGTGTGGGAGATAAAGTAGTATGCTCCATATCACACACTTAAGAGTCATGCTTCAAGGTTCTTGGTAAGTTCTTAACACATAGAAGAATCTTTTAAGAATATTATCCCTTTTAAAGAATATTACTTGCTTTTAAGAATATTAATGCCCTGAATTTGAGGGTTCTTTGTGTCTTACTACTGTTTTCTAGCAGGCTACCAGGCAGTGGGTTACTGAGTCATTTTCTCACAACCTCTTCATTTTGTTTAACTCTCCACCCTTTTCTCCATCTCCCTTACCCCCTTCTTTTCCTCACTGAACCTTTCTATCCTGATATTCCCTCTTTACTCTCATTTATTCTATGAGGTCCTGTATCTCTGGCCCTTAAGCATGTCCTCCATTTCCCTCTCTAGTTTCTTGACTCCAAAGGCACTCCAACACAAACACCAAAACTGAATTGTGGGGCCAGCAACTTTCCTCTTTCTTGGCCTGGGTTATCCCATTTAGTATAATTTTTTCCAGTCCTACTAATTTTTCTGCAAATGTCATAACTGCACATTCTTTGTAACTTCATAACTCCCTGACCACAGTCTCATTATCTGTTTATCAGTTGATGAACATCTGGACTGATTCCATTCCTTAGCCATTGTAACTATGGCTGCAGTGAACATGGATGGGTACCTGTCTCTGTAGTAGGATACAGTGTTCTTAGGATTTATGGCCAGAAATGTTATGACTGGGTAATATGGTAGTTCTACTTCTATATTTAAAAAATGATTCTTATCAATTCCTTGAGAATTGGTTATATTCACATACCACTTCTCCCCATAACTCTTCCCAGGTCCACCCTGTGGTGGTTTGAATGAAAATGGCCCTCATAGGCTCATAGGGAGCTTATGCCACTGCATTATTTGACATGTGTCTTTGTTGAAGTGAATGTAGCCTTGTTGATGGAAGTGTGTCACTGTGGTGTGATGGGCTTGGAAGTTTCAGAAGTTCAAGCCAGACCCAGTGTCTCATGCCTTGCCCTGGTCATGATGTCTCTTCAGAGCAATAGATCATTGACTAAAACATATTCCTACCCCTAATTTTATGTACTACTGCACAAACAAAACAAAATTTCTTTGATGAGGTCTAAGATCTGAGCAAATCTATGGTCAGAGATATGAATTTAGAGGAGACTTTGATACTATATCTGTTTAGCAGAATAATAGCATTGAATTCACCTCTGAGGCTTATGAGCTCCCCAATCATGAGTTCTTTCCCTGATTTTTTGTACTAGACAGTTATTTTCTCCTGTGGAACAGGCCTTAAGTTGAATGAGAAAGCAGTTGGCTACTCTTACAACACTTGTGCTGGTACTGCACCCATGGGTATATTTTGCCATGCTGGTCATTATTGTGGTTCACGGGGTTCACATGGAAGACTGTTAAGAAGTTTTTTTCCTCCATCAGCCTACATTTGATGCATCCATCATCAAATTCCAATCTGTGAAAACTCCAATCTGTGAAAACACAGCAGGAAGAAAATCTCCTGATCAATATCAACTTGATTTCTCCATGTTCTATGACCAATTTGTGTACTTCTAGGTTACTGAGATCAATCTCTAGACCGATCTCTAAGTAACTTCACAAATTCATGTCCTCACCAGTAGTGTATGAAGATTCTTCTTGAATTACTTTTTGCCTCTGTCATAAAACACCACGATTAACAGTTATTTATGGAAGAAAAAGTTTATTTCAACAGGAGGTTGGTGTAGTGGTAGTTTGATGGTTATTTAGGTAACCAATCACTCCTTAATTAGATTTGAAGCTTGAGTTACAAGCAGAAGTCGATAGTTAATACTGTAAACCTGGTTCAAAAGTCATGACCAAAGAAATCTATAGGGGAGTGAGGGGGCACATAAAATTGCTGCTTAGCTGAATGGACATAACATTAACCCATCTGAATTTATACTTGTAGACAAAAGTTACTTTCAGTGTTAAACCTCTCCTTTCAGTGAGCAGGGATAAATGCAAAGACCCGTGACTGTACAAGATGGTAAGAATAAAAGATGCCAAGTACTCAGTTCTAGAACAGACATTTTTCAGACATAGTGAATACTAGGGAAGGGGAGGAGAGAGAATGTAGAGTTGGAGGATGGAGCAAAGTATTCCAAAATACCAGCTTCTAAGTAGGAGACAGACCTGGAAACTATGAACTCACACACACACCAGCTGTGAATACTGGCACTAGGTCCACAGAAGTGGGGGCCTTCATAATAGCCACATATGGAGGAGGAAGGGACTCATGGAGTGCTAGCACAGACTTCTAATCTTTTGGCAACTGACAGATTGCAGAAGGAAGAGAAACATGATATCCAGTTGTATATGCACTAGTTGAGGCCACAAGGCTCGAATGATTAGTTCCAAAGTTAGTTTAACACTGTTTTAATTCAACTCTGATGGAGACTAAACAAAACCTAAACTCTTAAACAAAGGAAAGACATTATGGATGGGGGAACCTGTAGGAGGGAGGGAAGCCCTGGATTAGGTGGGAGAGTCAAAGACTATGTACATGTGAGTTAAATTGTGCAAAAACACAATTTCCTCATTAAAAATACTGTTTTCAAGGCTCATCATGGCACAATCACTATAGCATCTTGTATGTAATGACATTCTAGAAGCTTTAATCTTGTATCAGTTACTACGACAATCTGTAAGCTTCTTTGGCATCTAAGGCTATGACTTGAACTGGCAAAGGAGCATCCACCAGTTTATAACATACCACACCATGCTCTGGGTACTGCTGACTGAAGTTCCAGCTTTCCATCTTTGGTGACATGCTGGTCATACATTCCTTTGTTCTTTTATCAGTGAGAACTATTGATGGCAGCACACATGAAGGTAAAATATTTGTAACAAAAGATATGCAAAAACAAAAGAATTTTACTTTGGATCACTATACTTTAATATAGTGACTTTCAAGTTTTTATATGAAATTTATATTTCCTGCTGGCTTTGTGGAACAACACTGAATTGTCCTGCATTATTGGCTCTGAAATGTTACATCCATTCTCCATTTCATTCCAACTCTACCCCACTTAGAAATGCTTCTAACAATCCACTCAATCTCAGTGATAAGTCACTGAAATGTCATGTTTCACATTTATTTTTATTTTTGAGACAGAGATTTGCTATGGAGCTCAAGCTGGGATTGAACTTGAGATGCCCTTTTCTTAGCCTCCCAGAGTTGGGAATGGGGGCATACGCTACAAAGCCTGGACTGTGGTCTATATTTTGAGAAAAACAGAGGAGAAGGAGGAGAAGTGGAAGGAGAAGGAGAGGAAGAAGAGACACATTTCCTTGAGTATTTACAGGGCATTACATGGGCTTTTAATCAACTAGAGTGGCATAGTACTAAAATAAGAATTACAGAATATATACACATTCTTTGCTATGTTACTTTGTATTGTAGACCTATTTGGATGCCAACTTATTGAGTACTGTGACTTGATTTTACCAATGGAAAGTTACTAAGTATAATATACCTAGAAAGGAAAACTGCATGTATGCATCTGCCTCTCAATCTTAGTCATGAGAACAGATTCTAACTGGTTTCTGATTCTAAGCCATGTAGAGGCAATGTAGGCCAGACATGAATTGTTCTCAGTGTCTTAGGTGAGGCAGCCAGCCAATATTCACATGTTTTTTTTCCTTTTTTTATTAGATATTTTCTTTACTTACATGTCATATGATATCTCCTTCCCCAGTTTCTCCTACGACAAAAAGAAAAAAATAAACAAAAAACAAAAAGAAACTCTATTCCCTCCTCCCTCCCCCTGCTCACCAACCCACACTCTCCTGCTTCCTGGCCCTGGCATTCCCCTACACTGGGGCATAGAACCTTCACAGGACCAGGTCCCATTGATGACCAACTTGGCCATCCTCTACTATACACATGCTGCTGGATCCTTGAGTCCCACTATGTGTACTATTTGCTTGGTTGTTTAGCCCCTGAGAGCTCCGAGGGTACTAGTTAGTTCATATTGTTGTTTGTCCTAAGGGGCTGCAAACCCTTCAGCTCCTTAAGTCCTTTCTCTAGCTCCTTAATTAGGGATCCAATGGATGGTTGTGAGCCTATACTTCTGTATTAGTCGGGCACGGTCAAAGCCTCTCAGAAGGCAGCTATATCAGGCTCCTGTCAGCCAGTAATTGCTGGCACCCACAATAGGGTCTGGATTTGATGATTGAATATTGGAAGGATTCCCAGGTGGAGCAGTCTCTGGATTGTCCTTCCTTCAGTCTATGCTCCATAGTTAGTCTCTGCAACTGATTCCATGGGTATTTTGTCCCCCTCTTAAGAAGGAACGAAGTATCCACACTTTGGTCTTCCTTCTTGAGTTTCTTGTGGTTTGTGGATTATAATTCGTGTATTCTGAACTTCTGGGCTAATATCCACTTATTAGAGTGCATATCATGTGTGTTCTTTTGTAATTGGGTTACCTTACTCAGGATGATATTTTCATAAATTCATTGTTTTTAATAGCTGAGTAGTACTCCATTGTGTAGATGTACCATATTTTCTGTATTCATTCCTCTGTTGAGGGACATCTGAGTTGGTTCCAGTTTCTGGCTGTTATAAATAAGGCTGCTCTGAACATAGTGGAGCATGTGTCCTTATTATATGTTGGAGCATCTTCTGGACATATGCCCAGGAGTTGTATAGCAGAGTCCTCAGGTAGTACTATGTCCAATTTCCTGAGGAACTGCCAAACTGCTTTCCAGAGTGGTTGTACCAGCTTGCAGTCCCACCAGCAAAGGAGGAGTGTTCCTCTTTCTCCACAACCTTGCCAGCATCTGCTGTCACCTGAGTTTTTTTATCCTAGCCATTCTGACTGGTGTAAGGTGGAATCTCAGGGTTGTTTTGATTTGGATTTCCCAGATGACTAAGAATGTTGAACATTTCTTTAGGTGCTTCTCAGCCATTTGTTATTCCTCAGTTAAGAATTCTTTGTTTAGCTCTGTACCCCATTTTTTAATAGGGTTATTTGGTTCTCTGGAGTCTAACTTCTTGAGTTCTTTGTATATATTGAATATTAGCCCTCTATCAGTTATAGGATTGGTAAAGATCTTTTCCCAATTTGTTGGTTGCCATTTTGTCCTATTGACAGTGTCTTTTGCCTTACAGAACCTTTGCAATTTTTTGAGGTCACATTTGTCAATTCTTTATCTTAGAGTATACGCTATTGGTGTTCTGTTCAGGAAATTTTCTCCTGTGCCTATGTGCTCAAGGCTCTTCCCCACTTTCTTTTCTATTAGTTTGAGTGTATCTGATTTTATGTGGAGGTCCTTGATCCACTTGGACTTGAGCTTTGTACAAGGAGATAGGAATGGATCAATTTGCATTCTTCTACATGCTAACTACCAGTTGAGCCAGCACCATTTGCTGTCTTTTTTTTCACTGGATGGTTTTAGCTCTTTTGTCAAACATCAAGTGGCCATAGGTTTGTGGGTTCTTTTCTGGGTCTTCAATTCTATTCCATTGATTTACCTGCCTGTCACTGTACCAACACCATGCAGTTTTTAACACAATTGCTTTGTAGTACTGCTTAAGGTCTGGGATGATTATTCCATCGAAGGTTCCTTTATTGTTGAAAATAATTTTGGCTATCCTGGGTTTTTTTGTTATTCCAGATGAATTTGTAAATTGTTCTAAGTGTATAAAGAATTTAGTTGGAATTTTGATGGGAATGCATTGAATTTGTTGATTGCTTTCAGCAAAATGGCCATATTTACTATATTAATCCTGCCAATCCATGAGCATGGGAGATCTTTCCATCTTCTGAGATTTTCTTAGATTTACTTCTTCATAGACTTGAAGTTCTTGTCATACAGATCTTTTACTTGCTTAGTTAGAGTCACACCAAGGTATTTTATATTATTTGTGACTATTATGAAGGGTGTTGTTTCCCTAATTTCTTTGTCAGCCTGTTTATCCATTGTGTAGAGGAAGGCCACTAATTTGCTTGAGTTAATTTTATGTCCAGCTTCTTTGCTGAAGTTGTTTATCAGGTTTAGGAGCTCTCTGGTGGAATTTTTGTGGTTTCTTTTATGAATGTAGATGCCCTTTGATTTGGAGCATAGATGTTCAGATTGAAAGTTCCTCTTGGTAGATCATACCTTTGATGAATATGAAGTGTCCCTCCTTATCTTTTTTGATCACTTTAGGCTGAAAGTCGATTTTATTCGATATTAGAATGGCTACTACAGCTTGTTTCTTGGGACCATTTGTGTGGAAAATTGTTTCCCAGCCTTTTATTCTGAGATAGTGTCTGTCTTTGTCACTGAGGTGGGTTTCCTATATGCAACATAATGTTTGGTCCTGTTTATGTACCCAGTCTGATAGTCTATGTCTTTTTATTGGGGAATTGCATCCATTGATATTAATTAGATATTAAGGAAAAGTAATTGTTGTTTCCTGGTCGTTTTTGTTGTTAGAGTTGAAATTCTGTTTATGTGGCTATCTTCTTTTAATTTTGTTGGAAGATTACTTTCTTGCTTTTTCTAGGATGTAGTTTCCCTCCTTGTGTTGGAGTTTTCCACTTATTATCCTTTGAAGGGCTGGATTTATGGAAAGATACTGTGTAAATTTGGTTTTGTCATGGAATACTTTGGTTTCTCCATCTATGGTAATTGAGAGTTTTGCTGGGTATAGTAGTCTGGGCTGGCATTTCTGTTCTCTTATGGTCTGTAGGACTTCAGCCTAGGATCTTCTGTCTTTCATAGTCTCTGGTGAGAAGTCTGGTGTAATTCTAATAGGTCTGCCTTTATATGTTACTTGACCTTTTTTCATTACTGCTTTTAATATTCTTTCTTTGTTTTGTGCCTTTGGTGTTTTGATTATTATGTGATGAGAGGGATTTCTTTTCTGGTCCAAACTATTGGAGTTCTGTAGGCTTCTTGTATGTTCATGGGCATCTCTTTTTCTAGGTTAGGGAAGTTTTCTTCTATAATTTTGTTGAAGATATTTACTGGCCCATTACATTAGGAATCTTCACTCTCTTCTATACCTATTATCCTTAGGTTTGGTCTTCTCATTGTGTCCTGGATTTCCTGGATGTTTTGGTTTAGGAACTTTTTGCATTTTGTGTTTTCTTTGACTGTTGTGTCAATGTTTTCTATGATATCTTCTACTCCTGAGATTCTATCTTCTAGCTCTTGTATTCTGTTGGTGATGCTTGCATCTATGGTTCCTCACTTCTTTCTTAGGGTTTCTATCTCCAGAGTTATCTCTCTTTGTGATTTCTTAACAGTTTCTCCTTCCATTTTTAGGTCCTGAATGGTTTTGTTCAATTTCTTCACCTGTTTGATTGTACTTTCTTGTAATCCTATAAGGGATTTTTGTGTTTCCTCTTTAAGGGCTTGTACTTTTTTTTAAGGGAGTTACTCATGGCCTTGTTAAATTCCTCTATCACCAGCATGAGATATGATTTTAGATCCAAATGTTGGTTTTCCAGTGTTTTGGGGCATTCAGGACTTGCTATGGTGGGAGTACTATGTTTTGATGAAGCCTAGTAGTCTTGGTTTCTGTTGGTAAGATTCTTGAATTTGCCTTTCGCCATCCTTTGATCTCTGGTGTTAGATGTTCTTGCTGTCTCTGGCTGGAGCTTGTTCCTCCTGTGAGTCTGTAAGCCTGTGTCAGCACTTCTGGGAGATCAGCTCTCCTCTGGTAAGACCTGTGGGCAGAGGGCTGTGGATCACCTGTCCCATCTGAGTCCTGGGGTTAGAGCATACCCTGGAGACAAGCTCTCTGCTTGCAGGAAAGGTGCAGAGAGGATTGTGGATTGGAGGTAGAAGGATCCTATCTCACTTGCCCTGCCACTTTTTGAGGTCTGTCAATATTCACATGTTTTAAGACCAGCAAGAATAAGCAGAGATGGATAGTCATCTAGCCAGTCATTCCAGACACATAAACATTTGCTAAATGCCACTGAAAATTGTTGGATTTTTACATATTACTATAGTGACAAGAGATAACAAATATGACAGTTATTAGTTATAAACTATGCACATCGGAGTACATTGAGTTGTTCAAGTCTAATATAATTGATTACAAGGTCCTCCAGTCTGCTTCACTCTGGAGTGTGCTTTAGCATAAAGGTATCTAGGTGGTTGATTGAGGTCAGAGTGCCTCAGGTGTTTCCACTTTAAGAAATAAACAATAGTTTTCAGTTATTTGTGTCAATCAGAGCACCTGCTCTCCTGAATCGGAATCTGAGCTTATGACTGTGAACTGCTCACATACCAGACTTCTTTATCTTTTGGGACTTGAAAGGAAAATGATCAATTGTGGATTAATGAGTAGACATATTACTGTGCATATCCATAGTTCTGTCACCAGACTGAGACATGAGGATTGCTGTAGGTTTGAGGCTACCCTGTGATTCATGGGGAGTACCAACCCACTTAAAGTTTACTCAGTTTGTATAGGTGTGTCTATTTTATATATAACCAGTGCCAGCCTATGTAGTCCACTGTTACCTTGCTGAGCTATGTAGTTTTTACCTTTTAGGTGATTAAAAGTAAATAGGAATATTCTGGTCCTGTTTTCTTAGTGTATTGTGTCTCTAAAAGTTTTGGGCATTTTGGTTGACCACTTTTTCAAACACCTTTGAACTGTTTTTACATCTTTAGAACTGTGTTGTATATAAAGGCTATAAATTCTTTAAAAAAATTCTAATGTGCAAAACATTCCATTTTTGTAACTATTTTATATCCTTCTCTTTATAAGCACCTGTTATCAAATTTCATTAAATTTCACTAGGCAACATATGTTGGTGTTGGAAAGTTTGGGGGTAACTTAAAGGTGTCCTAATCTTTGATCACGTGATCATAGGGCTAGCCTTTTGCATGCCTGGTTTAAAGATTACCCATACCTGTATAGATATCATTCATAACCTGTGGGAGACCACATCTTGGTCTCTGGATATGCAACTCTTGGTGTTGTTAATATTTAAGAAGATGGTTGGGAGAAGTATAAAGAGAAAGATGTGAAAACCTTAACATAGTTGCTTTACTTGTTGTCAATCAATTTGGGATTCTTGTCCCTATGAGTCAGCCTGTAACCCCCCAAAATGTAAGGACAATTAGAGGAATGGTCAGGCTTACATATAAGATATCTCTCCAACTCAAAGACTTGTGTGTTGAAAGGTTGGTCCTTGCTGTAGCCATGTTCAGAGATGAGGCAATCTAGAGGTGATTTAATTATGGAATTAACAATAACAGTTACCTTGAGACTTAGAAGAGACTTTCAACTTTGACTGGTGAGAATTGAGGAATGGCAGAGATACATGGAATGCATTTTGAATTTTGATATAGATATAAGCCTTTGGGGGCCAGGGGTGGAATGTTATACTTTAGGTATAAATAAAATGGTTTCCAAAGACTAGTGTGTTGAAAGCTTGTTCCCATTCCACCAATGTTAAAATGCGATCACATTATGAAGGCTATCAATTTCATTCTCCATTGGCTAACTCATAGATGGGTGGACCTATTTGTGAAGTGGGGGGAACAGTAGGTGATGGAGTTTAGTTGGAGGGGTAGTTTTTGGATATATGCCTTTGAAGGATATATTTTGTTCCCAGTATCTTGCTATCAGTCTCTGCTTCCTACTCACCAAGAGCTGGACAGTTCTTTTGCCCCAAACTCTCACAGATACTATGCTATATGTATTACTGCAGATTTGAGAACTGTAGAGACAGTGGTTATGGGCTAAGAATTCTGAAGTTACAAGACAAATACATTCTCTTTAAGTTGCACTCCTTGGGTATTTTGACATAGCACTAGAAAGCTGACTAATAAGTCCAGCAAGAATGTCCATCTTTACCAATCAGGTAGTAGTGACAGGACCTGAATTATGATTTCCTCATCTATTGTATACTTTGAACTATACATATTAACAAGCCATCTGGGCTATCAACCAACTGGATCTCAGAAATCCATTTATCCAGTGGTTTTCAACTTAGTTGTCTATAGAAATTACCTGTGGAGCTCTGAGAACTCTGGATGTACAGGCTGCAAGTGGAGTCACTAAATCAGATTATTTGGGGTTGGGTCCCAGGTCCTATCCTGCATCTAGAGTTCATGGTATGTTTATAGCATTCAGTAGTGTGGGCAGCCATTTCTCTAGGTCCATTTTTTATCTCATCTCAAAGTTGGGATACACTAACCTTATTGCTTCTGTGGATCTGATCCCCAAAGGCCTTTTTAAATTAGAAAGTAAAAAATGGTCAACTGGCTAGCCATCTCAGTTGGTTAGAACATGAAGGTAATAGAAAGGGAAATTCTCACAATCCTCTTTCTTGTCTTAATTTTTCTGGTTCATGAAAAAATATGAGGACCCATTTTTTCCCTGTCTTACTTTTGGCTAACAAGAAAAATTAATCTGCTTAGTTGTAAATTGTGGTGCTCATTCAATCACTGATGTTTCAGGAGGACATCTGAATCCTTTTAAAACTTAAAAATGATATGAGGTGAGCACAGGATTATTAAATTAAATTGAAACTGGAGTGTTCTGTTTTATTCATAGCAAGCATACTATCTCCAGTGTCCCTCCCTTTTAAAAACTCTCAAGTAAGGTAGCCATTTGTCTAGACAAATGATGTTTTGTTGAGGCACATAGGTGAAAGGATGTCTTGCTAACGGCAACATGTCAAAGACTGTTTTCCTGAAGCAGACACAGGTGAAAGGGTGTTTGGCTACAGCAGACACATGAAAGGACACTTGATGGAGGAGTATGAGCATGACCCCACAGACAGTAAGACATACGCACTGAGCATTGGCTTTGTTTGCTTTGCCTCACTGTTCTTCACTAATGACATTCATGTATTGGTTCCTCTTACATAGCATTGTTGAGCTCAACTTGTGATAATGCAGCCATTGAGAGAAACTCACCCAAGAACTGCTCATCAGGTTCCTGCAGTAGCTTGCTGCTTCTTTGGCCTTCCCTCAGGGCCCACTTGTTGCTTTGTCCCAACCCCAGCAGGAACTGCCTGTTATCCCAAGGACTGCTCCTGACAGGGCAACAAGTAGGCTGGCCTTGGACCAACACTTCTCCTTTTGCTCCCCCAGAACTAATTCTCCCAAGTCTCATCCCCAGCTCTGTATCCCATTCCTATCTACCCCATCCCCAAAGGATCACAAGGATCATCTACTTCCTGCCCCCAACTCATCTCATCATTCTAGCCTCTAGCACCAGCAGCCATTCACAGGGAATACACCAGCTGAGCAGACCTGGGAAACAAGTAAGCTAAATGAAGACCTCCACCACCCTTCCTCTCCTCCAAACCTAATCCCTCAATCTCACTCTTCTCTCTGCAACAGAACAACTGCTGCAGGCTTCTTTCTGCTTGGCCCACATCTCCTGTGGATCTCTAAAGACCTTCCCTTCTAACCCCCCTCTCCCCACTTTTTGGTTTATCTCCCCCTATCTACCATTCCAGCAGTCACTCCTTGCTAACTCCCAGACCACTCATCCCAGGGAAGCAGGTAGGCTGTAGATCTTCCCCTCTCCTTCTCTTCTTCTAGATCCAACCACCCTGGGCTCATCCCTAGAACTAAAGCAGACCTTCTAGGGGTGGCCTCTCTTCACTGCCGCCCCCCATTACAATGAACTGATCTTGGTTGAATATTCTGCTTTCCTTCCTTCTGTGAACTCCTTTGGGATCCTAACCTATCCCCATTCCTAAGTGTCAGCTATCAATACAAAGAATTGGAAAAAAAAAAAAAAAAAAGGAAAGACAAGAAAAAAAAATTACCCGGAAATCCCAGTAGCCACAACTATCAAGCTCAAAGAAAATTTCCTACTAGACAACACACAGAAATCACACTTCACAATTTTAAAGAGGAAATAGAAACCAAGAGACAAAACACCCACCTAAGAAAGACAAATCCAGAAATCAGCAGCTAGACCTATAATTATTCTAAATGCTTACATACCAGCATAAATACAATCAAAGCAGCCAGAGCAATATGTCTCCACTTGAGCTCAGCTGTCCTATCATGACAGGCCCTTAATAGTTTATTCAACATAGCTGACACACCAGAAAATGACCTTAAAACCATCTGAATGAAGATGATAAGGCCCTTAAGGAGAAAATAAATTAATCCCTCAAAGAAATCCAGAAAAGCTCAGTGTAAGGAAATGAATAAAACTGTTGAAGATCTGAAAATGGAATTAGAATTGATAAAGAAAACATAGATTTTTTTCCCCAGGGAATTCTGGAAATGAAAAAAAAAAAGAATTAGAACAGAAACTTCAGGGGCAAGCTTTACTAAAAAGCTTTACTAATAGAAGAGATAGAAGCGAGAATTTCAGGCATTGAAGACACAATAGAAGAAATACACTGGCTAAATAAAATGTAAAATCTAAAAAAATCCTGTCACAAAACATCCAGGAAATCTGGGACACTATGAATAGACCAAACCTAAGAATAATAGCAATAGAGAAAGCAGATGAATCTTGACTTAAAGTCTCAGGAATATTCTCAACAGAATCCTAGGAAAAAATTTTGCTACCCTAAAGAATGAGAAGCTCATAAAGGTATAAGAAGCATACAGAACATCATAGTAAAAACACCAAACATACATAACAAAGAAAAAATATTAAAAGTTGTGAGAAAAACAGACCAATTACACAAAAATTCAAACCTATTAAAATTATACCTGACTTCTCTTTAAACTCCAGAAGGGCCTGGGTAGATGTGCTGTACACTACCACAGATGCCAGCACAGGCTACTATACTCAGCAAAACTTTCAATCACCATAGATGGAGAAAATAAGATTCTCCATGATAAATCCAATTTAAACAAGTATCTATAAATCCAGCCCTACAGAGTGTGTTAGAAGGAAAACTCCTACTTTAGGAGGCTAATTACATCCATGAAAACACAGGAAATGAATAATCTCAGACCCATAAAATCCAAAGAAGGGAAACATACACCACTGCCACCACCACCACCACCAATTACAAAATAACAGGAATTACCAATCATTTGTAATATCTCTCAATATCAATGACCTAAATATCCACATCCCCAATTAAAAGACATAAATTAACAGAATGGATATAAAACTAGTATCCATCATTCTACTGTATCCAAGAAAAATAGCTTAACATAAAGAATAAACATTCTTTAGAGAGTAAAGAGTTGTAAAAACAATACTCCAAGCAAATGAACTGAAGATGGAAGCTGGTGTAACCATTTTAATACCCAACAAAACAGACTTCAACCTAAGCCTATTTAAAAGAGAAAGAAAAGGACACTATATACTCATCAAAGGAAAAATTCACCAAGAAGACATTTCATTTCTTAACATCTATACCCTAAACACAAGGGCACCCAAGTTAGTAAAAGAAACACTACTACAGCTTAAAATACATGTTGACCTTGACACTAATCCAGACAAAAACTAAACACAGAAATACTGGAGTTAACAGGCATTATAAATCAAATGGACATAACAGATATCTACAGAGCATTTAACCCAAACACAAAGGAATATACATCTTTTTTTTCTGAATCTCATAGAACTTCCTGTAAGATTGACCACATCCTTGGACACAAAGCAAGTTTCAACAGATACAAGAAAATTGAAATAACTCCCTGAATCTTATCAGATCACCATGGATTAAAGCTACATTTCAACACCAAGAGAAACAACAGAAAGCATACAAATTCATGGAAACTAAACAATTCTATATTGAATGAAAAATAGATCAAGACAGAAATAAAGAAATTAAAGATTCTCTAGAATTCAATGAAAATGAATGTACAGCATACTCAAACTTCATGGGACACCATAAATGTGGTTCTAAGATGCAAGTTCATAGTACTAAGTGCCTACTTAAAAACTGGAGTGATGTCATGCTCACAACTTAGCTTACAACTTGAATGTAACCTGTTCTCTGTGGGCTAAGAATGATGACAATTACTCAAATCAAATAGCTTTGACAGTAGCAGGAAATCTGTATCCAAAAATCGTGCCTACAATTCATACCTTGGCGCAGTAGAACTGTCAACTCTCAGCTTCACTATGATGGAGGTAAATCCTTTGGTGATGTGAGGGTCATTGAAGTACAGCCTTATTAATGAACTCCAATGTCTAAAAATTTTTCTTATCTTGGGCTTGTGTCACAGTAAAAGCCAGGATTTTAAGCTCTACTAAAAACAAAACAAAGAAACAAAAAGACTATTTATTTATGTTCATTTAAAAAAATACTAGTAGTGATGTATTATTTTAAAATATACAGTTAATATATTTGGAGTTATTTCAAATTTATATTGAGGTAAATGTATTTTCAGTATTGCTGTAGATGAGCATCTATATAAGACTGTTCAATTGATTGACATTTTATATCAAACAATTTTTATAATACTCATTTTTATTGTTACAATATTTTATAAATTTTAAAGAATATGACAAAATAAAAAAATGAAAGGTATTGATGGGGTTCTCTGGGAGGAGTTGGGGTACAAAGGGGAAACAAGAATGTGATATAAATCTACTTACTTAAAATATGTTTTTAAATGTTAAGAAATTCAGATAAATTTAAATCATGTATCTTTTCTCATAATAATGCAATAAAACTTAAATCAATTAAAAAAAAAGGAAGTCTAGAGTGAAAAGAAAGACCATCTAAGAGGAGCAGAAGGCAGGGACTGTTTGAACTTCGGGCTGACATTCTTTGAGAAAAAAATCAACAAGATAGCCAAACGTTTATCTAAACTAACAAAAAGGTGGCAAAAAGAGATGCATAACAACAGATACTGAGGAAATCCAGAGAATCCTAAGGACATTATTTTTTTTATTTTTTTAATATATCTATATATTTTAAATATATTTTACTGTCTTGATCATTCAAGCAAATTTTTACATCTAAAAGAATTTCAAATTAATCTCATTAAAGTGAATTGCTTGGGAACTTTTGTATGTCAAAATGAGTAAGGAAATATCAAAATATGTCTCACATAGAAATTCTAAGCCTAGTTCACTTATATAGAGATAGAGATAGAGAGAGAGAGAGAGAGAGAGAGAGAGAGAGAGCAGAGATAGAGATAGTGAGACAGAGGTGGTGAGACAGAGAGAGATAGAGGGAGTGAGAGAGAGAGGAGGAGAGAGAGAGAGAGAGAGAGAGAGAGAGAGAGAGAGAGAGAGAGAGAGAGAGATTAAGATTTTTGGGGGGGAGCAAGTTTCTCTATTTCTCTTGGATACTTTCTTTATTTACATTTCAAATATTATCCCTTTTCCTGGGTCTCCCTCATTGAAACCCTCAATCCTATCCTCCTTCCTCCTGTTTCTATGAAGGTGTTCTCCCACCCACCCACCCACCCACTCATTCCCTCCTCCCTGCCCTTGAATTCCCCTACTCTAGGGGCATTGAACCTTCCCAGGACCAAGGGCCGCTTCTCTCATTGATGCCTAACAAAGCCATCCTCTGCTACATATGCAGCTGGAGCTTATGGGTCGCTCCATGTGTACTCTTTGGTTGATGGTTTAGTCCCAGGGAACTCTGGGGTGGGGGGGTGGGGGGCTGGTTGGTTGATATTGTTGTTCTTCCTATGGGATTGCAAACCCCTTCAGCTCCTTCAGTCCTTTTTCTAACTCTTCCACTGGGGACACATTCAAATGATTAATAGCTTATAGAGCATCAACTTTCCTAATGCTGTGACCCTGTAATGCAGTTCCTCATGTTGTGGTGACTTCCAACCATAAAATTATGTCCATGTTACTTTATAACTATAATTTTGCTACTGTTTTGAATCATTATGTAAATATCTGATAAGTAAGATATCTGAGACCCTTGTGAAAGGATAATTTGATCCTGAAGGTTCATGTGGTAGTCTCTAAACAGACTATATATCCCATTAATAAAACAATTTTGAACATTCATCTAAATAGACGTTTGTTTATTGATTAAAAATTAGCCAGGGTGTGGCGAAACATGTTAATTCCAGCCTTCTGGAGGCAGGCTAGTCTACATAGCAAGTTTTAGGCAGCCAGAGCTACGTGCAGGAATTCTATCTCAAAATAAAATTAAATTTAATGGGTATACATTATAAAGCACATGAAATAGAAGCTAGGAGTTAAGATTAAAATATTTTAATAGTGCTTTAAAGTTGTGGAAATAGTACTATAGCATTATTCTTTTGTTAATGAAATGAAATAATCATTCTTATTTGAATCTTGGATCATGGCTTACACAGATAATTCTGCATTTTAGAGATGTTTATAGCTGCTTAGCTGAAAACAATGCCTTACAAAGATCCTGGGATTCTTCTGAAAGGAGTCTAATATCAGCTGTCCCTGAGTGAGGCATGCATCTATGATTCTTCCCTTATAAGCGACAATATGATTCATTCTTTTGTTTCCCAGTATTCCTGATTGATCCAGTGTCTCAGCAAACTTCTGGGAAAGGTGTTGTATTAGTCAGGGTCTTCTAGAGTCACAGAACTTATGGTAGTCTCTATGTAGGAAAGGAATTTATTGATGATTTACAGTCTGTAGTCCAACTCTCAACAATCAACTCCCAACAATGGTCGGCAGCAGCTGTGAATGGAAGTCCAAGGATCCAGCAGTTGCTCAGTCCCACAAGGCAAGCAGGCAAAGCAGAGAGAGTCTTCCTTCTTCCAATGCCCTTATATAGGTCTCCAGCAAAAGGTGTGGCCCAGATTAAAGGTGTGTGCTACCACACCTTTAATCCCAGATGACCTTGCTTGAACTGGTAGATCTTCCAATCTTAATCTTCTGGGATTCATAGCCACTATGCCTCAAGATATCCATGCCAAGATTCAGGTTGGAAACTTGTATCTCTCAGCCTCCAGATTAGGGCCACAGGTGAGCCTTCTAATTCTGGATTATAGTTCATTTCAGATATAGTCAAGTTGACAACCAGAAATAGCCACTCTAGGTGTATTTCACATTCTTAAGAGGCAAGACTAAAATAAACTAACATACTACCATGACTGTGTTGAAATTCGTTTAGAATACTTTGCTTCTATTTTTTGACACTGACAATGGAGGTCTGGGAGGCTCATCCTTCCTTAGTTTGGTTTCTACAGGAATAATGTCTACATTTCATTTATTTTTTTTTTTAGCTTATATACATGGGCTCACCATATATGTAAATATCAGCACAACAAATCCTTATCTTTTGAAAATGAATAGAAAATGATGTTCTAGTCATTTCTGAAGTTCAGTTACTTAATTATCTTGAGATTGTATTCTCCTTGGAGATCAAAAGTTTAATATCTGAGACATTAAAGAATTATATGGCTACAGTAATGAGCAGCTGAATACATTAATAGATGGCTATAGTAAGACATGGGTTTTGAAGACAGCAGGAGTGGGGCTCGATGTGGACCCTGCCTTTTACTGCTTTGTGAATCTTGGTCAGGCTACTTAGTTTCACTTTTCTCCCTCAAAGTGGAAAAAGATGATATTTGCCTCCTGTCTGGCTATAGCTGCTCTCATCCTAACTTGGGGATTGCAAAGTATAATGAAAATGGTTGTTTGTAGTCTCCCTCTATTTCAAAGACTCCCTCTAACACAAAAGTGTTGGGAAGGAGAGTAAGCCAGAGAGAAAGAGAAAGAGACAGATCAGGGAGGGAGAGAGGAGGGGGAGAGAGGGAAGGAGAAGGGGGACGGAGGGGGAGAGAGAGAGAGAGGGAGGAGGGGAGAAGAAGAGAGAGTGCTGCTGTATAGTTTTGACATTTGGGTGGAGGCTATTTCTCTTGAGAATAATGCAGACTTGTTTCAACATTCCTAGTCTCTACACACAATTAAAATACTTTCCTCATGAGATCGAATCATCTCTCTGTTCACCCATCCATTCGAAAAATCAGCCTTCATGGGTATGGACATCTCGCATTATAATTCCATGGATCTAATTTTTTCAGGAAGATATATTGTGCTCATATTAGGTCCCTTGGTGCCACAGCAACTCTGCAAATTTTACTATTTTTTCCGTGATCCCTGCCTGCCATCCACTTCTTTACCAGTATGTTACTGAAAGACCAGCATTGTACTTAAGATTTGAACGATGGTGCAGTCTGGTTGAATATGAAGAGTAGTTTACAAAAGTTTGTTACATGTTAAGAAAGCCTTTGTACCGTGTGACTTTTATTTAATGACTTATCACTGGTATTATAGGTATGTGACATTGTGCAAAGATATGAAGCCCACCGGGGTTCATAGTGAACATTCTTTACATCCTTACTGCTATTAGAGGAAACATAGTAAGAAAGCATGCTGGCTTTCTTTCTTTGGGGAGTCAGTCACACATATTTGCATATGGCTTCAGACTTTAACAACCATGGTGGGCACTGGCACGGTATTTGGAGATTTTGATGTCAGCTTTGGTTTACAGAACTCATTCATCTTAGTGAACACATCTCCAACAGCTGGGCTGAGGTGAGTTTTCTAAAAGGCATTTAAACATACTGAACACGTGTTTGGAGGCTCTCTCACTACCACCCCTGTGTGTGAGTGTGTATGTGTGTGTGTGTGTGTGTGTGTGTATGTGTGTGTGTGTGTGTGACAAATACTCTCAGCTGGTTCCTCAGCAGCAAGGGACTAAGCAGAGCTCCAAGGCAGATGTGGTGGGAACAGGACATTCTCAGGAGGAACGGTGACATTTCTGATGAAGCCCCTCATACTCAGACAGCCTCTCCCTTGAGACATTTTAGGAGGAGGAATAGTTACTTGGTCCCATCAATAAAATGTCAAGTGCATTGCTTGGAATTTGACTAGGAGACTGCAAATAGTACTGCTTCCCTCCTTCCATTCCTTCCTCCCTTCCTTCCTTCCTTTCCTTTTTTTTTTTCATTAATCAAGAGAGTAAAGAGGAATGTGTGGCAAAGAGAAAACAACACAAAAAAGTCTTTTCCCTTTGGTCTTGATTTCTATTTAAAGAAGATGTACGAATATGACCAGTAATATATTAATGAACTGCCTGCCTAGAGCTGGCACTCCACCTGATATCATCCAGAGACTGAAGCATTGGAGGGTTCCCAGATGCCAACATGGCACAGTTTTCAACTCAAAAGAAAATGTGCTTAGTGAAATTATTATAGAGGTGGGCACATGGATGATTTACACTAGAACTTGCTTGGATATTTAATATGAAGTAATGCAGGTTTGCCTGGAGGTCCACCCAAGACTTCATGCTGGTGTCTTAAAGGGATCAGAGTAGGAGGTCAGCCTGAGAACCTCATGTTACTACATGATAGATGTGAAGCACAAATACCCTGCTCAGGCTGATACCTTGAGCCTCTAATTATTTGTACAATCCCCCAAACTCCAAGTCCTCATGGATTGCTAGAAAGTATCTTGGACAGAAATGCAAATTCTTCTGCTCAGCGTTGAACAACAATCTAGTTTAAGATAGTTATTAAATGGTAAAAATAAGTGCTTGTGGGTTATCATGTTTAAATGACTAGCCTTAAATATTCAGAACCTCCAGCCTCTTGATAACACTTGAAGGATTTATACTGGAATATTTCTGAGCATGGCTCCCCATGCTCAGAGAATGGAGACTAATTTTTTACAATCATGACAGCATCAGTGCAGATCTTGCTTCATAAATAATTTTGAGGTTTTAAACTTTAACATGTATATACCACCAGCACTTCCTCTGGTGAATCCAGAGATTATGACAGATTGATGAAGGTCTGTTGATTCCAATCATTGAGGGTGATCCTCATGGAAGGACAGGACAGATTAATTTCCACTGGTTGTATTAGGCACTGATCATTTGGGAAGAACATTTAAATAGTTCATTGAAAAGAACATTTATACATTTTCAATGGATTTGGCTTCTCTGTAACAAGCATAGGAAAGGAGAATAGTTAGCACACATTAAGGAGACAAGGTAAATTATGATTTGGACCACACTGGTAGAAGGAAGGGGAGAGGATTGTGTTAGTACTTGCTCAGATATGCTTCACTCTGTTTTATTCTATTTCTCTGAGTGTATGTCATGACCCTGTCTTTTAACATTTTTTTCTACTTATTTTATTTAGTGTCCTATGTATCTTTGAATCACAATGTATCTCTAGAAATTCTAAAGTATCCAAAAAAGCCAAAGTGGAATCATAATTTGAGATATATGGGGGTAGGAGGTGCTAAATGATGTTTAAATAAAATGCAGTGGAAGGGCTTAGAATTGAGTTCTCTTCTAGACATGTAAGGAAGAAGTAGACTTAAAGAGCTCTGTGGAGTCCTAATGGAGCTCACACGGGTTAGCCTTCTCATCAGTGGGACAAAGTATGAAACACAAACAACTTAAAGGGGGGTTTTATTTTGGCCCAAGGTTTCAGATCTTTTAATTTATAGTTACAAGGCTTGTTGATTTGGTTGGAAAATTGTGCTCAGACTGTGTGTGTGTGTTGGGGGGTGGATAGGGTGGGGAGGATTCTTTACCTCATCGCATACAGGAAGCAGAAAGAAACATGGGAAGTTCCAGGAAGAGGATATCACCAAGGACTTGTCCCTTAGTCCCCTACTTGGTACTTCACTGAATTTGTATTTGTGACCAGGAGAATTTTAGTTACAGATTCTACGACCAACAGCTGGGTGAGGTACTTGTTCTTCACTCCTGCACCTGGCTCTTTTAGTAAAATTGGCAAGGTGGGCTAAGAGACGTGCTCTCTGGCTTTAAAAGGCTGAACCTGGAGAAGTGATTAGATGGTCAGGCTGCAGAGATGATGTATTATCAAACAGAGGTGTCCTGTCAGCTTTGCTGATATATTATCTTATAAAACTTTGGGACATTAAATATTTGATAGTGGAACTCTGGATATTGATTTTTCCCCCAGTCACAAATGGCTCCTGCTTCTGCAGAATGGAAGGCTCGGCAGAACTGTGTACACCAGGAGATTGCATCCCTGCAAAACGAATGTCAAACAGTACATCTGTGTATTGTCTTGATAAATAACATGACTCCATGATCACTGACCCACATTTCGTAATATGATTTTATAAAACCCATGTGACAGTGTTAATGGAGATAGATGTACTGTAGTCCTCATACAGTAGAAGCCAACAGTGTTCCTGGAAAAAAATGAAAATAGGAAATGTAATTACAGGTTGGCTATTATAAGATTTCATGTAAAGAAAGCGTTAGGTGGGTGGATATTTTATACAGGGAAATTGTTAGAATTTCAGGCAAATTCGCTGAATGCCAATGAACAATACTGCTTTGTCAAAATAACTGTTTATTTCTGTTCTCCTAGAGTCTCCCTGGCATAGCACCAGGTGTGAAATAATGGGTCTGTGTTCTGTGCATATGCTGGACCCATGATACTTTGGCTTATGCAAGCTTGTTTGGGGATTTCTGCTTTATGACTTCATCTACAGCAGTGGCAGCTTGCTTCTGAGGATTCACAGCAGAGGACTGTGACTTGGCTGTGAGGACTCTAGCCTGTCTCTGCCGGAGGAGTGAGAGGCTCGCCAATGATAAAGTCATCCGAGTTTATGGACAGAACAATAGGACGATTCCAAGGAAGCTTTTCTTGAAACAAAGCAGCTTACATTGTGTCATCAGTAAACTAGCCCAAAACTGAAGTAGGGGTTTGGGGAGTTCCAGGTGGAAGGCTAGTTCACAAAATCCCCTTCTAAATTGGACATGTGGATCCCTAGTTCCTTGTGTTCAGACTTGAATTTTTGTGTATTAAAAAGTACAATTAATGCAGTGGCAACTGGATGTAATTAGAAATACTCTTCTGATTTCATTATTTGAACTTTATAATATTCTTAAATGGCATATACTTAGAATGTGATGTGTTAACAGATGCATATATTCTATAATTAAAGAGTTAGCATAATTCACGTATTCTTAATTTTATTTTAAAAAAAAAAGGTTGTAAAGAAATATAACCTTCCTTTTTACCGTGTTTTTGAGGATAGAGTTTCTAATTTACCTGCTAAGTATTAACTTAACCTTAGTTCACATCTTACACATCATAAGAATCAAAATATGGGAGGAAGATGAAGCCAAATAAACAATTACATAATTTATGTGTATAAGAAGAACTTTTTCCACTTGTTTTCTGAGGAGATGAGGGCTGCACTGAAGTGGGTTTGGTCAGTTAAGCTGATAGCACAGGGAAGCAGATGCAAGCCCTGAGGGTGGGGGTCATCCACTATGTTAGCAGGGGCTTTACAGGGTGTGTGGATAAGATTATTCAAGGGAGAGCTTGAAGAGAGAGATAAGCAAAGCTCTGAGAATAAAATCTTGGTCGAGATAAGTTTTTAAAGTGGCTGGAGGAGAGAGACGAGGAAAGTAAAAAGCAGTCAGTCAGTCATGAGGAAAATCTCGGAGCTTAAAGCAGAACAAAATTTTTAAAAAGAAGGAAACGGGCAACAATGTCAACTGCTGCGGAGAGATAAAGTAATAATTGACCTGGAACATGTCCATTGTTTCTCAAACAGCAAGATGGAGCTGACCACAGCAAGAGCATAGAACAGCTCTGGCGAAACCCTGGATTGTTATGCATCGAAGAGCAAATAGGAAAAGTACAAATAGGAAGAGCACATACTCTCTTGAAAATATGCTAGTGTGTGTTTGTTTTAGTCAAGTTGCAGCAATAGCACATGTTTATAGGCTGGGAAGAGCTGCAAATTAAGATCCTGAGAATAGAGTTGTAATGATGGAATCAGAAAAGATCTGTTGTGATCTGTTGGGGCCAATTTAGGGACTTTTGTCTTGGAGAACTTAACAGGGCAAGGTGGTATGTACACATCTATCAGGATTATTTGATTTTTTTTTTGGTTTTTGGTTTTCGAGACAGGGTTTCTCTGTGTAGCCCTGGCTATCCTGGGACTCACTCTGTAGACCAGGCTGTCCTCGAACTCAGAAATCCGCCTGTCTCTGCCTCCCAAGTGCTGGGATTAAAGGTGTGCGCCACCACCGCCCGGCAGGATTATTTGATTATTAAGTAAACTTTCTTGGAAGAACATTAAATATAAGAACAGAGACCGGGAGGAAGGTAAGATGCTAGAAGCTGGACTGAGCTCACTCATTTAAACTCTTTAAAAATGATGGGTGAAGACGGCAGACCAGAAGAATCCTAAGACCACCAGTGTGGGAAGGTCATCCTCAGAGCCAAAGATAAAATTTGTGAGTAGCTTTTAGGATTGACAGTTTCTAAGCAAACTGACTAAGGAGGTGATGTAGGTACTGTATGTTCTAGTAGGCCGGGTTATAAGAAGGGGGCAGTCCTGACAAATGTATAAATGTACAATGCTTGAACTTGGGCTCCACATGATGGGTCAGGGGTGACTGGAAGCCATTATTAGACTCATTTCCTGTGCAAGTCATGATGCAGCAGCATGATTCTATGAAGAAGAGGTTACTCATTGGCACAAGTAGAGACAGACACAAGGGAACTACTGGGGCCTATATCAAAATCCTTCAGGAAATGTCCATCCTGAAGTTTACCTCTGGCTATGTGTGCCACAGCTGCCACATCTGACATGTTTAACCTAAAGAGTGACTAAACATGTAGACATCTTTTAGTAGACTGGCCAGTAGAAGGAAGAAACAAGTCACGACATGTTAAGAATAGAATTGAAGACCACTTGCAACAAGGGATAAAGCTGCTGATGCAAGGGGAAAAGCTGTTCCGAGGTCTGTCTCCTTGAGTGAGACAGAGCTAGGTGTAGTCAGGGTGGCTTCTCCGAGGAAGTGTGAGAGTAGGAAAGCACCATTGTCCCTTCTATAGTTATAATTCCCTTTCAGCTGTCCCCTGTCTCAAAATTCAAGAACATTTCCAGTATTGTGGGCTCATCGCTAGCTGTATGCATTTTCAGTAGTGATCTCTGGAGAGGCTGCAAACATATCCAGATCTATAAGGACCCTGAGCTACAAGAATACCTCTTCTATTTGCAAACTACTTTTTTTTTTCTGCCCTGTGGCCTATATAGCCAATTCCATCAACTTTCAAAGTTATTTATCTAAAAGTTTCTTTCTTGTAAGAAATATTATAGACAGTGATTTCAATTCAGTCATCTGGAGTTACACCTTAACATTAAAGGTTTCTGTTAGTTTTTCAGTTATTTCTTTTTAACAATTACATGATTTGTAGTTTCCCAACTCCTTTTATTTTGATGTCTGGTCTTGGAGATGAACACAGTTCTCCAGGTGTGGAATGATGTCATGTAGTGGGGCCATGTTCTATTTGGAGCCAAACATAGTGATGTTATCAACATGACAACATCATATAGCTCCAATGTTAATATCTAAATTTATATTTTACACCTTTTTCTTTGATAATGAATTAGTTTAAAACATAAACACAGGTTAAATTATTATCTTACTTGCTTGTTTAAGCCCCTGTATTACCCAGGGTTTTCTAGAGGAATAGAACTATCAGAATGAATATACATTAAAAAGGAGATTTGTTGGGCTGGCTTGTGTGATATGGTCTAGGTAGTCCAACATTGGTTATTTCACAGGGGAGAAGCTGAGGACCTGGTAGTTGCTTAGGCTGGATGCCTTGAGAGTTCCAATCTGTGTTGAAAGTTTAAAGAATTCCTAGGGAGCTGATGGTCTTCAGTCCATGTTGAAAGTCTAAAGAGGCTGGATTCTGACATCAGTGAAGGAATTCAGCAGCACTGGAGACATCAATAGAGCAGATGAATTTGCCATTGAGAGTAAATACAGGTATGCAATAAATTAAGAATCCTTCCACCTCCTTTTATCTGGGCTACCCACTTATATTAAATGTGGGTTTTCCTTGGTTGAGGTAACTTCTCACATGCATTCCCAGCAGCTGGCCTTTTAGTTGATTCCAGACACAATCAATTTGTCATACAGGATTAGCCATCTCAGGTCCCCAGCCCAGCCTGATTAAGAGCTGAATTCTTATCATCCCAAGCATGTTTATTGTCTCAGCTTTGAGTCACTTGTAAAAAGACTTTGCTTGTGATGAGTACTCTTCATTGTCAACGTCATTGGACTTAGAATCACCACAGAAATTCCTCTGGTTTTGTCTTTGAGGATGTTTCCAGGAAGCTCTAACAGATGAGGGAAGACACTCTGCATGTGGGTAGCACTATTCCATGTGCTGGGGTGCCAGACTGGTGAAAAATGAGAAAGGGAACTGAGTGCCAGCATTAAATTCTCCATTTTCCCACCATGGACACAATGTGACCTGCCACCTCATGCTCTTGTCCTCTCCAACATGGTGTGTCTTCAAACCATGAGCCAAAAGAAACCCTTTAAGTTGCTCTTGTTTGGTAATGAGACACAGCAATGAGAAAAGTAGCTAGTAAGTTGATCTTCCTAGTTCTTAATAAATATGTTGAAAAGGAAGAATGCAAGAAGGGGCTTAGAAAAAGGCCAACAGAGTTCTTTTTGCTAGAAAACAAGCTGATGCATTGCCATTACACAACCCTATTCTCCAGACAGTTATAAGCCCCTAGCTCTCCATTATGTCTCTGAAGGTCATAGGAAAAAGATAAAATAGCTTGAGGAAGTCCTCATGTATTCTTTGGCTGTTACTTTCAGAAATGTCCCTATTACTTTCAGAAGAAAATTGGACTTTCTAATGTGGCCTCAGAGACGGTGTTTGCATGTTTCTCCCACTGTCCTTGCTCCATTCTTCACTCCCAACATGGACATCTTTGCTCCAGTCTTCCTGAACTCTGTGCAGCATCCTGCCTTCTGCCTACTTCACACTCTTCTGCTCCAGCTTCTTCATGCTCCCTGCCTTGGCATCTTGCTCTTTTGCCCTAGCATCTTACTACTCTTTACCATGCAAACCCCATCTATTACCTAAAGTATTTATACACACATTAGCTTCTTTTTTATTCTCTACTAAAGTCAGGCTTAATCCCATGAAGATTGACTTTATGTTTATTTCAGTCTATTACACTGGATTTAAATCCCTTTAAAATAAATGACTGTCCTGTTGGCCATTTTATTGCCCATACATATTATGGTGTGTGTGCACACACACACACACACACACACACCCACACACACACACACTGTTTCTATTAAAAAAAGGATGCTAACTTGTATTTGAATGAAAGTTGACTTTAATATTTTTCTATGCTTTTAGTAAACTATGTAAAAATGACTTGCTTTGAATCAAATTTGATGAGGCTTCTAGCTGGCCTCTGGTGAGGGCACACATTTCTATGTACATAGACATAATTGAGTTAAGGAGACGTTTTAGAATGTGGTTAGGTGTGAATGTCAAAGTCATCTGGCTCTGGCTTATAACCCCCCTTTCTGAAATCAGAGGCATTTGCTCAGCTCTGATCTTCTGGCAATTTTCCCAATCCCTCTGATTTTTTTTCCCAGGACAAGAGCAGCTGCAATAACAGCTGCAAATAGTTTTAATTGTCTAAGATGTAATGCATCTGGACTTGAACACGTTTAAGGCTGTCAGGTACTCTCCTCTATCTCCCCTAGAAAGATCTGTGCCCAGTCTTTTATAGTTGTGGTATCATTTTCTTTAACGCATTAGAAATGAAAGCAAACTAGAAAGTGAATTATTCTGCTTTGAACTTGTTTACCATTTTGTCAGCTAGCTAGCTGTTCTAGTCTTTGATCTCATTATTAGAAACAGAGCTTTAAAGCACAACTTGTTTCTCTAACGGTAGTCTCGGTTGCCCTAATGGCCTTGAAGTCCTGTATGACCTTGAACTTCCGATCCTCCTGCCTCCACCTTCCTGAGTGCTGTTATTACAGTTGTACGCCATCAGACCTGGCTTACATGGTGCTGGAGATGGAACCCCAGGCATCATGCATGCTAAACACATATCCTACAGCTGAGCCCAACCCCAACTCCTTATGCTGTTCTCTAATCTGAGCTCTGGAGAGGTTTCCCCAGTAAATTTCCTGTGGCTGAAGGAATCTAACCGGATAGATATGAGATGACAATCATTATGTCTATCTAGGACATATTCCACTACAGACAGATGGTATGTTGCTACAAAGGCATTGTTACTCATCCTTGAGATTCTCAAGGTCAAACTGAGGGTACAGAAGGCCATGGTGGTGAGTTTTGGTTAGCTGGCTCTGCTAAGTTGTTTTCGAGACAGTGTCTGTGTAGTTCTAGTCTAGAAGTTTCCATCTTCCTTGAACACTGAGATAGCAGGTATGCACTACCACACCCCAGTAACATGTGTCTTCCAAAGATCATCTATACACACCTTTTGTCTTTTACAGTCAAAGTTCTTAACCATTTTAATGTATTAAAATCACCACTGTTCTGAGCCGGTATCACTGAAGCCGGCACAGTTGTAAGCACTTAGAAATGTTCATGGTACAGTACAGTCAGATTCAATGGGAATCTGAGAGCTGAGGGCAGGGTGGTAAAACCTGCCAAAAGTTCCTTCAGAGCTTCGATGTTTCGAGTCAAATGGGACCTACTGTGTGCATGAACAGTACTGTACCAGGCTGAGCAAGACTAACTATCTTCTGTTAAGACAAAGGCTTTGCTCTGCAGTTGTTAACCCTATTTGAATACACGAGGCATGCAGCAAGTGGGTGGGATGGCAACAAAGTGGAGCTTAAGTTAGTGTCTCGTGTGGCTAAAAGCCAAAGTGAAAGACAGGAGTAAGACATTCCAGGGTAATAATGAGGACAGAAAGAGAATCTTAGACTAGAGTTGTGGGAGAAAAGCTGGCCTCCCAAGAGTGTGCAGAAGTAGCCAGGCAGGGCGGGCACCGCTCTGATGTAGAACATAGAAACAAGCAGCGTTCTAACGTCAGGAATGGGTGTGGGGCCTTCCAAGCATCCCATCTGAACAGATTAGCTGGCACTGTCTAAAGGCTTTCTGTTAAGGCGGAGGAAGCTTTGAAGGTTCAGATATGGAACTTTGGTTCGCTATTTTGAGAGATTTACTTTAAAGTTAAACTTAGGATGACACTTCTTTTTTGTTTGCTTGTTTGATTGATTTTTAAGAAACATGGTCATAACCTTAAACCCTTTAAGCCTTTTATGAGTAGGCAGACAGCTCAAGTCATGGACAGCCTCAGTTTTGTTGGTTCCAAGGTGCATGGGCCACAGTATACATTTGAGAGAGGAAAGAGGGTTGTCTCCTGGGCTGTTCATGCTCACTTGAGTCATGGTGAGCTGGAAGCTGATAGCAAACAGTTCTCCTGAGGAGAAGAACTCTAATATAGAGTGTTTGCTGCGTCCTGTGGAGGGAACCCTGCCACTGTGGTTAATTTCAAAGTCACCAGAGCTTTTAAACTTTTAAAGTTTCAAACCCATGACAAATGACCAAGGTGTTTATTTAACATACCAAAGTAGACCCGATGTCAGTTTCTTCCAGCATCCCTTAGTCACTAGTTACAGGGTATGGCTCACATGCCCTGTCCTCTACCCTGAATTCTCCAGCCTGGGGGATGGGCTGCCCATTTTCAGAGGCTTTTCCCCATAGTCAAGCCATTTTGGTTATCCTCCCTTTTTGTACCTTTGGCCTCTTGGCTGCTGCACCTGGTTCCCTCTTTCCTCTCCTTTTTTCCGTCCCCTCCCACATACCCAGCTCAGTCTGGTCCTGTCCACTCTGGATTCTCACAGATGTTCCTGTTTCTACCTACAGTCTCCCTTCCTTTTATCTACAATAAGTTTTCTCCTGTGCCATACCTAGGAGTAGTCATGTCCCTTCCTTCCCTTTTTATTTCTTTTTGTCAAAACTGTTTTCCCACCTCTTTGTTTACATTAATTTTTTTAAAGAATAATAGTTTAGGCAAGAAAGGTCAAACCTCAAAATTAATATTCAGTTTGACCTAAGTTTATGCAACTTATGAAAAAAGAGTGGTTAAAAAGTAACATAAATAGAACATAACAGCCCCTGGCACTCATGTTGTAACAAATGCCATTCGAGCATGCAGTGAGTGTGTGTCTGTGCATGTATGTGGGTGTGCTGGGGTGTGCAAGAATGTGTATGTGTGTGTGTGTGTGTCTGTATGTGCACATGTGCATGTGTGTGCATGGATATTGCCTGTGTGTCTTTCTGTGTGTCTGTGCGCGCATTTGTGTGCTCATGTGCTCATGAGTGTGTGTAAATGGAGGCCTGTGGCTGGCACTGGGTCTTCTGTGATCAAAGTACACCTCACTTTTTGAGACAGGGTCTCTGACAGCACTTGGAGCTCTTAGATTTTTCTAGATTAGCTAGGCACTAAGTTCCAGAGATTTTATTTTTTGCCTTAATATTTTTATTTTAATTAAAATATAATTGCATCACTTTCCTCTTTCCTTTCCTTTCTCTAGCCCCTCCCATCCTCCGCCCACGTGTGTCCTTTTTTCTAGGATCTCCACCTCCCCAGTGCACTCATACCACTTCCCCAGGGCTTTGGAGATTGAAATCAATCCCCAAACTTGTCTGACAAAACTTAAAGGCAGAACCATCTGCTCCTTCAGGGAGAAGAGATTTTCGTCTTAGTTTGATGGTATGGTATTTAACCTGAAGAGATGCTACTCCTTAAAAGGTATGGGGACAAGAGGGTGAGAACTGGGCATCCAGGCACATACTTGTAACCATTGCACTTAGGAAGCAGAGGCAGAAAGATCACTGCAAATTCCAAGTCAGCCTGGGCACAGAGATGCAAAACAAACAAACAAACAAACCATAAGCAAACAACAAAAGCCAAGGGAGGCAAATGAAACCAACCTCCATTCAAGGTTTCTTAGTAAGGCAGAGTGGGGAGCAAACACCAGTATTCCCCAAGACCAGCTCTTGGGTTCCTGGGTCTCCCTGTGGCTTCAGCTCTCTTCTGCAACAGCCCTTGAGCCTACCTTGCCTTGGCAAACTCTTTGCAAGCCTTTAAACTCCAGCAGACCTGCTCTTATTGTAGTTGTCTCTCCATGGCTCCCAATCCTTCACAATACCAATTAGCTGGGGCCGGCAGCCCTCCTTGGCACGAGCTGGTCCATTTCCAGTGCCCAGACGCCACCTGCGTCCTGTGGCTGATGCAGGCCTGGGGGCACCTCTGCACAGCCCTTCCTGTCCTCTGCATTTTCCCCTTCATCCCCCCTTAGAGATCGACTGATGTGTAGTTAGGAGAGCCATTTAGTCCGAAATAAAGACTAAAATGTTTTTTCCTTCTGATAATGTCCCTGCTTCCGTCCCCTGTTATTATGCTCCATAATGCGCTGCGTGCAGCCATTTTGTCATCGCTTTGGGTCATCCTTGCTCACAATTGGTTATTTACTCAGGGGCTTTTGAAATTATTGAGTTGACACATCTGTCAGACAGCGAAAGCAGAAATGCTAAAAGGTCACTTGGAGAGAAACCAGCTGCTTCAGACAAACCTTTCTGCCTCCAAATAGCACAATCATTACAGCCTGACAGATGGGGCTCTGCTTTCATCCCCGCTCCAGGCTCTCCTTGCCTTCAGGTATTTAACCACACTACCTCATTGCCAGGTCAGCTGGGCCTCCTCCTAATTACCCACACAATAGGCATCTCCCTGCTTAAGAATAACAATCCGGTTTTTCCTAAATAGGAAACCAGCTTCTTCACAGATATGTGCTATCCCAGGCCTTCCCCAAACTTTCCTATTAGCGGATTAGTTTGGACAGAGGTAAGCCCATTTCAATGGCTTGTGCTGCCTTCAGGATTCCCTGCAATGAGAAGCTCTGTCTACGCCAGAGGGTGCTTTTGAAGGGCTCAGAATAGGTGGTCTCAAGGGCTTAGGATGACCACCTATGGGGAGTCTCCCTCATTCTCACTCAGTGTTCCAGGGTGGGAAGTGTGTGTATGTGCGTGTGTGTGTGTGTGTGTGTGTGTGTGTGTGTGTGTGTGTGTAAAATTTGACATGATGCTCAATTTCAACCACACAGGCAGCAAAGGAAGATTTCTTCCATGAACAAGTTCTTCAAAAATATTTTGGAGGGTATTAATATGCCAATAATGATAATATTGGTCTTTACTCTTTCACAGTAATGAAAAAAATAAATTGATCCACATATGACTATGAGTTTTCACTGGACTGAAAGCTGGACTTATTTATTCACCATGAACATTCGCCATGTGTGTGTGTGTATGTGTGTATGTGTGTGTTTTCTCTAAAAGTACAAAATAGCTTGAAGAAAGTGTAAAGTCTGCTCTTTACTTTTGGGAATGCTTTGATGGATATGTTTATAAAGCACCTTGTTAGGCAAATCAAAGAGAATGAAGTAGGAGGAGGAGTGGGAATGGCCTCCTAGTTATAATTAGAGTTCTAAAAGCCACAAGCACCCACTGGTGTGGGCATGTAGATGTCCCCCCCCCCCTTTCAGCCTATTGGGACTTCACACTTAAAGAGCAGGAGCCTTCACACTTCACTAGGAAAATGTTATTGCAAACAGAAATGCAATTGTATCAAGTCCTCACCAGTCCTCTGAATAGTCTTCCTCAATTTCCCTCAGTGCTCTTGAATGGGAGGTGTATGTGTGCATATGCTGAGAGAGAAAGAGGGAGAGGGAAAGGGAGAGGGGGAGGGGGAGGGGGAGAGAGGGAGAGAGGGAGAGAAGGAGAGAGGGAGAAAGGGAGAGGGGGGAGAGGGGGAGAGGGGGAGAGGGAGAGAGGGAGAGAGGGAGAGAGGGAGAGAGGGAGAGAGGGAGAGAGCCAGGACTGACATCAACTTTGGTGGTTTTTCCTTCAGTTTCCTCTTGGTCTGCCACCTGGACAACCTTCACTTTGCACCTCTGCAAAAGGTTCTTTTATTCTGGGGGAGTCCAGTGATTTGGGATTGACCTTAGGGCCTCATACTCTGAGTATAAAGATTATTAGCAGCAGACAAGCAACTGCATCACATTCCTATTACCAGTGGAGCTGGGTCAAGATGTAGTAAGAAACTGAGAGCCACCAGCCTGTGCCAATAAGACTGATTATTTTCTCCAACTTACTGGTGACTAAAGGACTAACACAAATAAAAACAAAACACAAGCTTGATTATTGGCTTCAGGAAATTCTTGGAGAGTTGGGGAAAATGGTTTGATCAATTGGGCAAACAGTTCTCACAGAATAATGGATTTCTCATCTAAGCAATGATTTGAACATCAGACAAAAGGTTGCTTGTATTGCTTTGTAACATACTTCCAGGCGTTAGTGTTCCTATCAACCCTAAGGCATTATGCCATAAACTTTGTCTCACCTCAGCTGGCTCTCTGCTTTGGGGACCTGGCTTTCTGGGGAGACTCGTTCAAATGACACGATGTCTTCTGAACTGTCTCCTCTGAGACACTATGAAGTCTCTGTCATGGTGACAATCTTTGCTACAGGAAGTCTGAGAATTTTCAACAGTATTTTCTGGTGACACTTTCTGGAGGAACTGAGGGACAACGAAGTGGACTGGTGTCTCATCATGGAGCAAATCAGAACAGACAAAGAGAACATTCTGAAGAGACCTCAGGGAAGTTCTGATACAGCTGATTTGAAAATATGAATGTGTGTGTGTTTAGTGTGTGGTAGTCTGTGATACTGTCCTTAGGGAGACAGGAACAAATATCTACTCACCCAATATGGTGCACTAGTGGCAGACCAAAGATGCCACCAAAGTCCAACTTGATGAACTTTTACTGGGGTCACTTACAGAAATATAGATGATAGGTTACTTACAGGAAAATGACTAAAAATCACTGAGACGAACCCCACCATGAGAAACAGCTCACAAGATCTGGTGTGTGCTGCACATCTTGCAGGTTACTCAGCAGTCTCCAGACTTTCCTTTCTCTTGAGTGGTCTGAGCCTATTCTAGATAATTCAGCTGGCTTAAGCCTCTTCTAGGCAGTTCCGTTTGTCTGAAGAGTGTCTCCCTGCAGTTCTGACTACCTACAGAAGCTTGGAAAGAGGAGAGACCTAGTGAATCTGCTCAGTTTCAGGAACTTTTAGAGCCTTTGAGCTGTTTATTTCTGGAGCTTCAGAAGTGTCCCTGCAGGATGCAAAGCTTCCCCTTTGCTTAGAGCATCCTGTTCTTTCATCTCCCTTGTATCACTCTGCATCCTAGTGAGCTTTCCTTCCAAGACTGGTGGCTTTAATCTTGAAGGACTCTTCTACATAACAGGTAAATAAAATGGATGGGTTTGGGGGCATATGAGAATTCCAAGGTGATGCCCAGAAATAACATGTGGACAAACTTTGGTAGAAAAGCACACTTCTTATAATCCATGGGATAATCTAAATAATTATAATTTTAATAATAAAAAATGATCACCAGTTGCTGAGACCTGGAGTGTAATGAATTATTAGGCAGGGCATAGTCTAGAGCTTTGGGAAGAGAGAAAAAATCTATGGGAGAAAGGGAATGGATGAGGAAGGATTGGATTTATCTGGATTGGATCTTGAAGAATGGATAGAATGTCTATTCGTATGTGCACATGTGTGTTTGAAGCATGTACACATCTGTGAGTGTGTGTGTGCACATGTCTGTGGGTGCTTTGAAGAATAATGTAAGGAAGGTTAAGTGCAAGGAAAAAGAGAAAAGAGAACTGGCACGGTTGCTTTGTGAAGGGAGCAGATGCATAATTCTCCTTCAGGAATGAGGATCGGGAGAAAGGGTTTCCTGCCAAGACCAGGCCTCAAGGTGGAAGAGCAGAAGGAATATAGTAAAAGCACACCGATATAATAAAGGCAGCATGCCAAGGCCTTCAAGGGAAGAGGGGCTTCCGTTGAAACCTGCAGAAAAACCTCTCCTCAGAATGAGAGTAAGAGGGAAAGGGGACAGAGATCATCACCACAGGAGGGACTGACTGGTGGCCTGTAGGACACCTCCTGTGAAGTGCCTGCCTCCCAGAAATTTTCAGAGAAAAGTTCCAAGCAAAGAGAACACCTTTCATAACCTTCCAGGGTGGGAGGTTTTACCTCAAGTGACTTTAGTTCATCAGCCTATTCCATAAGGCACACAGCCAGTCAGGTTCTGGTTAGGAACCATAAATGTATTCCAAACTTCTGGGCTAATAACCACTTATCAGAGAGTGCATACCGTGTTTGTTCTTTTGTGATTGGGTTACCTCACTCAGGATGATATTCTCCAGATCCATCCATTTCCCTAAGAATTTCATAAATTTATTGTTTTTAATAGCTGAGTAGTACTCCATTGTGTAGATGTACCACAATTTCTGTATCCACTCCTCTGTTGAGGGACATCTGGGTTGTTTCCAGGTTCTGGCTATTATAAATAAGGCTGCTATGAACATGGTAGAGCATGTGTCCTTGTGACATGTTGCAGTATTTTTTGGGTATGTGCCCAGGAGTGATATAGCCGGGTCCTCTGGTAGTACTATGTCCAATTTCCGGAGGAACTGCCAAACTGATTTCCAGAGTG
>NW_022196896.1:24312879-24318876 GCF_008632895.1 Mastomys coucha | reverse complement strand
ATAGCCCAGTAAGTATTAGGGGTGAGAGTTATTTCCGAGGAAGGGGCACCCAGTGGCAGAAGTCCTAACGCTTATGCCAAGGGGGAGCTGTATTCCATCAATTCCAGAGAAGGTTGGCCAGACCTCATCTGGAAGTCTGGAGGTCTTCCCCCTGACTGATCCTATTAATTAATATCTCGGTGTCTGTGCGGCTGGTTATGAGCAATCTGGTAAATGGAAAACATGGAACTGAATTGAGTAGTGTCTGAGTAGGGTACAGCTCACGTGGTTAAGAGTTCGTAGTCTAGCAGCGCTTGGTTGTAGGTTTGTTGTGTCCCGCGGCGTCTGGTATCTCTAGCAAGAAGTGGTGAGCAGTCTCCAGGTGAGTGGTGCTCTCCGCGCGGAACAGCGGGAGCTGCTCTACCTGGCAGCCGGGGTCCCAGCGGCCGCTCCACGTGGCTGTGTACCCTGTCTGCCCCGGCAGTGAGGAGCCGGTCGGTAGACACAAACTGCCGCGTTCCTGGGTTTCGGCACCAAAATGATGGGTTTTGAGTCGCGGCAGGAAGCGTCTGCAGACACCAGGCCCAGGCAGTTTCATGTGTAAGAGGTTTAATTGGAAGGGGGGTAGGGGGGTAGCAGCGCAGGAAGAGAGAGGGGAGAGAGAGAAGAAGAGAGAGAGAGAGATGGAGGAAAGTACCCATATATTTATATGTGTGGTGATGTAGTAATCTAGGTAAAGCAGGGAGCTGAACCCAATGGATTCTGGGAATATGGTCGCCGTTGCCCTGGCGACAGGTCTGTGGACCCGCCCACATATCTGCCGCAGGCAGGTTCTGGATGCTAACATAAGTGGACTATGATACCTGAACAATTAGGGCTGTTATAAGGGTAAAAGCTGATGATGTATGGAAAGGGATTAGAACATCAAGCAGATGTAAAGACTCATTAGATGTGGCTATTATTATTGTTTATTGCTGGTTAGAGCCTAGTATAGTTAAAAGAGAAGAAAACAGAAAAAAAAAGCTCAGGACATCTTCTGGGGAATCCTGAGACTTGATCTACATATAGAATTATAGTTGAAAATAATTCTGCAGAATTTGGAGCCAATAGTGAAGAACTATGAATTTATTTAAAAAAAAATCATTTCGTTGGTAATAGGGATACCATTCTGGTTTTGAAGTATAGAAACCACTTGCTTTGCACCACGTTGGTAGTATATAGGTTGAAAGAGATGAGAGAGAAGTTAACTGGTCAGATCTGTGTGAGTCAGAACAGTGGGCTGTTGGGCCAAGTAAACTGGAGGAGGGGAGTAATATTTCTAATATTTAAAAGAAAGAATACGTGTAAGAATGATCCCAATGCAAAGTACAGCTTCTTACAAGTGAAGTGTATTGAAGTGTTTTTATGTTAAAAAATCAGCACTGTCTATTTAGTTTAAACAATTTAAAATGTATCAAGTGGATTTTAAAACATTAAAGCTGGTCAAGTCCAGTGTGGGAGAATTTCAGTGTATGCCCTGGTTCTCCCTGCTATCTGACACCTGGACCCAGAAACAGTACAAATGTGAGATAGATGCTTAAAAACCTGAGTCACCCAATACTGTATTTTACATTATGTAAGGAATGACCTTGGGATTAGAATCTTTGGGCTGGAGTCTGTAATGTTTAGTTTATTTCATTTCTGCACATTCTAACACAAGGTAAATTTTAACCCAATGAGGAGCTAAATGAGAGACTGTCACTATCCTTTTGAGTTCATGTCACCTGGGAAGGAAGCATTGCTAAATCCACCAAAAGCAGGGCTTTCTGAGACTTAGCTATTGGCATTCAAATTTATTTAATTTAGCAGGCTTTAATTTGCACTAAACAGAGAAGGCAGGATTCAGAGCAAGCATCAGGTGACACTAATGTTAGCCTAATTGGTCAGATCTCTGTTAATTATCAGGTAACTTGGCTAAATAATACAGCCGTTAGCAGACAAGGACAAAGCGATTATCAAAGTCTCTTAATAAGGCATCCTGTTGCTTCTCCGGGGTCTTCCGGACAGGAGGTACCATTCACAATGGTTCTTGTGAGAGATGCTGTTTTTAGGTGAAGGGTGAGAATTAAGAATCCAGATTTAAGGTCAAAAAGGCAAGTGGAAGCACAGTGAGGGAGATCTCCCTCCCTCAAGAGATCCCTCCCTCAAGAGATACCTAGAAGGTAAGTAAGGAACTCTGCTTTAGTGTGAAGACTTGAGCCCTGGAATAGGCTGAGAACAACCTACAGGCAATCCAAACCACTGTCAACAATTAGTCAATAAAAGGTAATACTTTCATTCTTCTCACAGCTGCTATCCTTGCATGTAGGCTGCAATTCTTCTGACCTTTTAAACTAACATATGACAGGTGTTTATTTCCACACTATTTGTGGTATAATTTGTATTAATTATTTTTGAAAAACACCTGTCTAACATAACATTACAGTGAAGCTAGTAGCTACATTGTAGATACTATTTTAACATTCTTATGTAGGGAGGGCAATAGAGAATACAATCAGAGAGGTACAGTGGGTATCTGTAGGCTCTGAATTTTTAAGTGGAAATGAGCAGTATAGAAGAGATGGACCAGGCAATCTCTCTGTGTCAGGCTAGGAATCATTGTTAGGATGCTGCAATAGTTAACCTTGACATGCCTACATTACTAAAGCAGACCCCTGGATATGCCAGTGATGGCATTACAGAGAGAATTCACTAGTGGGTAAGACCGACCTGAATGTGGTGGCACCATCCCATAGGCTGGAGGCCTGTACTAGGCTAAAGGAGATGAAACAGGAATGCAGAAATGGAGGAATTCTCTCTGCTTGCAGCACCATGTTGTGAGCTGCACCTCTTCTCTCTCATAGTCATCTGAGAGCTCTGAAGCCACAGGGCATAGCAATTCTATTTTGTACATTGTTTATGCCAGGCATTTGCTACAGCAGTGAAAGGTACAACTAAAATGGGGGGGGGGGAGATACCAGAACGATGGAGTCATTGCTGTTATCACCTGACCATGTGGTTCTGCTACCATCTAAGGGTCTTGATAAGGTTTGTTTTCTATGTCAGTTAAAAAGGTAAAAGGCGACGAAAATCTAGAGCCTAAGCAGTAGCAGCAGGAAAATTCTAGAACACAGCAGACACAATTATCAAGTAGAGAAGTTTTTTTATTAGAGGTAAGGAAATGCAAATAGCAGGCACACAGAAGGAGACACTTTGCAAAGCAGACAGTGATCCAGGAGCCTAAAAATTCGGTTTCTGCTGGAGGGCTAGAGTTTGTAAAATCTTTGAAGGATCTTCCTCACTAGTGTAGGGTTGGCTATATTAGACAACACAAAATGGCTGATTGCCCACAAGTATTGTGTCAACATATCCTGATCAAGCCTTGATGTCCTCAAATTAGTTCATTAGCAGGGATATTTTGCTTCTGGGAGAAAAAAAGCCTAATAGGCCTATATTTGAATTACTAGATTTTGTCTTGGGTAAAAGGGCAGAGAAGTTCGACCTTTATTACATAGCCATGGGCCTTCTTTTTATTTCTTTCCCTATCAGGGAATCTGTTCAGGAAGTTTAAGGGAGGATTGTGGAGGAACTCTGGGAGCCATTCTTGCTCCCGGATGGCAGGCAGCTTATCCACATATTGTCCATGCCCTAATACTTCGTGGGAGGCAGTCTTAAGGAAGATGGACTCTCCGGGAGTAATTGGGACAAGCGGGACCAGACACACAGGAACTCCACCAGCCCAGTGGCTCGGGTTCCTTCCAGTCTCTCTGGGCTGGTGTCCTGAGCAGACCTTGGGTGTAAGCTCTGTAGCCAGTCCCACAACACCCAGAGGAAGCTCCACTCCCAGGCGCTCTGACATGCCCAGGATCAGAGGTGTGGAGGACACAACATCTGTCCCAACACTGGGAGTGACTGGGACCAGCAGGACCCAGGCACACAGGAACTCTGCCAGCCCAGTGGCTCAGATTCCTTCCAGTCTGTCTGGAGTGGTGCCCTGAGCAGACCTTGGGCATAAACTCTGCAACCAGTCCCAAAACACCCAGAGGAAGCTGCTGCACTCCCAGGTACTCTAACAAGCCCAGGGTCTCAGGATCCCAGAATCAGAGGATCACAAAGACAGCTTGACTCTGAGGAGTTCTGACACAACCAGGATCACAGGAAGGACAGGCTCCAGTCAGATTTAGCAAGGGCAGGTAGCACTACAGATAACCAGATGGCGGGGCAAGCATAAGAAAATAAACAACACAAACCAAGGTTACTTGGCATCATCAGAACCCAATTCTCCCACCATAGCAAGTCCTAGCCACACCATCACACCAGAAAAGCAAGAGTCAGATCTAAAATTACTTCTCATGATGATGTTATAGGACTTTAAGAAAGACATAAATAGCACCCTCAAAGAAATACAGGAAAACACAGGTAAACAGCTAGAAGCTCTTAAAGAAGAAACACAAAAATCCCTTAAAGAACTACAGGAAAACAAAATCAAATAGGTGAAGGAAATGAACAAAACTATCCAGAATCTAAAAATGGAAATAGAAACAATACAGAAATCAGAAAGAGAAACAACCCTGGTGATACAAAACCTAGGAAAGAAATCAGGTGTCATAGATGCAAGCATCACCAACAGAATACAAGAGATAGAAGAAAGAATCTCAGGGGCAGAAGACACCTTAGAAAACATTAACACAACAGTCAAAGAAAATGCAAAAAGCAAAAAGCTCCTAACCAAAACATCTAGGAAGTCCAGGATGCACTGAGAAGATCAAACCTAAGGATAATAGGTATAGAAGAGAGTGAAGACTCCCAAGGTAATGGGCCAGTAAATATCTTCAACAAAATTATAGAAGAAAACTTCCCTAACCCAAAGAAAGAGATGCCCATGAACATACAAGAAGCCTACAGAACTCCAAATAGACTGGACCAGAAGAGAAATTCCTCCCATCACATAATCATCAAAACACCAAATGCACTAAACAAAGAATTTTAAAAGCAGTAAGGGAAAAAGGTCAAGTAACATATAAAGGCAAACCTATCAGAATTACACCAGACTTCTCATCAGAGACTATGAAAGCTAGAAGATCCTGGGCAGATGTTATACAGACCCTAAGAGAACACAAATGCCAGCCCAGGCTACTATACCTGCAAAACTTTCAATTACCATAGATGGAGAAAACAAGATATTCCATGACAAAATAAAATTTACACAATATTTTTCCACAAACACAGCCCTATAAAAGATAATAGATGGAAAACATCAACAGAAGGAGTGAAACTATACCCTAGAAGAAGCAAGAAAGTAATCTTTCAACAAATCCACACAAACCTAATTCCACCTCTCACAACAAAAACAACAGGGAGTGTCAATTACTTTTTCTTAATGTGAAAATTAATATTAGCAACATATCCTAATCGATTCAAATCCAAAAATATGAGGAATTAGATATTTGTTGATTGTCATTCAATGGCCTCTCTAATTTGGTAATTGGAGAAACAGGTACAATATTGTACAATCTATATACACTTTCTGCTTGTTTGTTCATGACAGTGTCTTGCTGTGTACAACATAAAGGTCTTGAAATCTTGCTTCTCCTATCTCAGCCTCTTTATTAGTATTATTGTTTATTTCTTGTTTTTATACTATACTATGGTTTTCAGAACAGCTTATATATTTCAAAAGTATTTATATACCCAAGGGAAACATAGACAATTAACTTGGGAGGTAGTTTGTGGGAAAGAGAACAACAAAGAGTGAGACTGAATGCTTTGCTTGATATTTGTAACTCTTGTATCAAGTTTGAAGAAGAGGACTTTATAAGTTACTCTTTCTCTGAGGTGAATGCTTTTCTAAATTATCACAGCCAATGAGCCAGATTCTTACCAGCACCTAATGTCTGTGCCACCCTCCAAGCAGAACCATTGTTCATTGAAGCAGTTGTTGAATGACTTTATGGATAGACCATCTTAATACACACACCATTTCTTAAATGAATGTAACCT
>NW_022196896.1:24310551-24312154 GCF_008632895.1 Mastomys coucha | reverse complement strand
TACTTAAAATGTTTTTAAATGTTAACAAATTCAGATAAATTGAAACCATGTAACTTTTCTCATCATAACGCAATAAAAGTTAAAATTAAAAAAAAAGGATGATGGACTAAGGAATCTGGTGGAGGAACTTTTAAGGCAACACAGCGTTCAGGCTGCTGCATGGGCATTATTGGTTCTTTTAAGCTGAAGTTTATAACAGGAATTGAAAGCAAAATCATCAGAGCAGAGATATCTGGGAAGCTTACCATTTGTCCAGAAAATTTGCACATGTAGAGTTGTGGCCAAGGAAACTGTGCGACCTGAAGAGACTGGTACCAGTAAAGTACCACTGAATGAATCTCAGGGACTGGCCAGAACCCACCTATTGGAATTGGGGTAAAATGTGTATTTGAAAGGCCTTCTACAGAGCTGCATCTTGATCACAGGATCACATAAGGATGTATTTCCCTGCATTAAGCTACAGAGTCACGCCGAGGCTACTGCAGCCATGAACCAAAGGAGTTCAGCTACTGCTTGAGTTGGTGGAGGGCATGACCATGCCCTTGTGTTGCCAGAGTTACTAGGTCCCTAAAGAATCCACCAAGGTTTCGAAAGAATGCCCGGGAGACCAGGTGATTGTGTCAAGGTCAGGGTCTCTAAGAGATCAGTGAACCAAATTTGGACTTGCTTGTTTTTGCATAATTCATAAGTTGAGAAAAATTTCAATATGTTGAGATGGTCAAAAGTATCAAAAGGAAGATAATACTTAGGCCATACCATGTTTATAATGAATTCTAGGCTGTGTTCAAAAGAAGTTTTATTGGAATACTGCTACTACATATGTTTCTTTGCAGACTGTCTTTGGCACCCTTTTTATTACATTGATAATCTTCAGTAATTGGGATAGAGACTATATGGTCTGAAAAGCCCAAATATTTATTATCTGGTTCTTTAAAGCACAAATCCCTTTCATTCTTCTCTGGAAAATGAGTTTTTGTTTTCAAAACCAGTTGTGAAATTTGAAAGAGGAATCCTAGGCCTTTGCTATTTCTGGCATCACTTGACTAGTGGTGGAGTATCTCCTGGTCACTCTACAGGCTTGCTGAATTGTACCACCAGTGCTGCAGCTGGGCTAACTTGCCACATCTGTCCTAAGCACATCAGTGACCTCTGCCTCACTTCTGACTGGCAGGGCCTCCATCACGTCTAGAATCCTTATTGAGGAAAATATCTCCTTAGGTATTTTATTAAACTCATATGTTTAAAATACTGCTCTAGCACAAAATGATGAGACTTCTCAGATTCCCTAAGGCCTTATGGGAGATCCTGGGTGATGAGTGCTTTAGCCAAATGTTGGCACAAGCATGTGTTGGAAAATAAAATTGCTTGAAGATTGTGCATTATCTCACCCCACCCCACCCCCAGCTGAAGTCCAAAGTGTGACCTGGCCTGCAGGTCATGTTATTCAGGGGAATGAGGAGGGTCACAACCTGTGAATAAAGAATGGGCGAGAGAGAGATGACAGGACTCAAGGAAGCATTGCTTGTCAAGAGCTATTTACTTAGTGCAGCCGAGCATATTTAAAGCAAAAATCTTGGAGGGGAGAGGGAGAGGAAGGAGGGAG
>NW_022196896.1:24285946-24305946 GCF_008632895.1 Mastomys coucha | reverse complement strand
GCTAGGTACGGGAATGAAAGTAGAAGTGGGGATCCATTGCAGAGACTGCTTACATTGCTTATCGGTATGATGAGGCTCAGATCAAAGCAATTCTAGTCGGAAGTGATTAAACTTTGATATACTTCGAGGCAAAGCCAAAAAGATTCTCTGATAGATTTGATGATGCATGGGAGAAGTAAGGGAGAAAAATCAAGGAAAATTACAGGGTTTAATGGCTGTAGAAAGATGCTATGCAAAGAACCAAGGAAGGCTGTGAGCAGAAAAAGTTGTAGGGGAAGATCAATTTAGCTTTGGACATATTGAGTTTGAGATGTCTATTAGACATGCAAGTGACAATGTTGAGTAGCAGTTGGATATACAAATCTGGAGTTCTGAAAAGAGGTCTGGAATTGAGGCATAAATTTGAATGTCATTGGAATACAGATGGCACTTAGCCCTAGTTTCAGGAGGGCAGAGCAGGATGGTATCAGGACAGGCAGTCACAGGGAAATGAGCGCCCAGGGGAGCAGGATGGGAAAGGAGGGGCCCAAGTGAGCCATGTTCCCAATCTTCCCACATCTAGGGGAGACGAAATGCTGGGTTTCAAAGGCAATCACATGCATTTTAGAGCAACTTGTTTGGTTCAGCAACATGTTGAACTTTCATAACAAAACATCATAGATTAGGTGACATAAATGATGACAATTTATTTTATTCTAACTATGGATGCTGCAAGTCTGAGATTAAGATACAAGTATGATCCAGTCATGCCAAGGGCTCTGTTTGGCTTGCAGTGGTTGTCTCCATCTATGTGTTTGCCTGGTGGAGACGCTCTGGCAATGGTAAGAGTACCACTCCCGTTTTGAAAGGATTTCCTTCTAATGGTCTGCTTAACAGATATCACCTCCTCACCTCTAGAAGCAGTTACATTGTGGAGTAAACGTTCGAACCAGTGCATTTTGTGAGGCTACAACTCAGTTCCTCAGGCCACCAAATTGAGTTCATTCTAGAAATCTACAATGTCTTAGCTTGACTCAGGACCAATTCTAAAAATGAAGCCTCATCTAAATATTTAAAACAGATGTGGATAAGATTCAAGGTACCATTCATTCATGATATGGAAAAATTCTAAAACAGGGGAAATGGGAGCAAGGATTTATACACAGACTCAAATTTCTTTTGTGCAAAAGTTCATGCTCATTCACCTCCCATGTGTCGACTCCTCTGGGATGTCAGGATATGAGCTCCTGGATAACAGTGGAGTCTTCTAATATCAAGAAAGAAGCCATATGGATGTCACATGAGAGGTCCATGATGACAGAAGGCCAGGGCCTGTTGTTTGGTGTACAAGGGGAATTATTTAGAGTCAAGGCAGAGCTGATTGCTGCGGAATGAGGCTAGGGTGGCAGAGTGATAGTGGTGGAGAATGTGGTGTTGTTGGGGGGGGGGGCGTTGGTAGGTGTGGTGACTGGGATGAATTACTATGAAGTTAAAGGGATGCTAAATAGCATATCAGAGGCCAGGATAATTTAGGAGGGTGCTTTATTGATTGGATGCCCTTTCCTTAGTTAATCTTCTATGATTACTAAAAAGTAATTCTAATATATTCTTCTAATAATTGTAATTCATTCTAAAATAGAACAACCTATTTTGTTCTATAATAGGCAATAGAGATTTGTATGCAAATTGATGTTTAAACAATAACAGTGAGCCATAGTCTTTAGACTGAAGAGAAGTCGAACAGCCATGCTATAAAGGCCTGCTAGCAGATCCTTTTTTGATCTGATGCAAAGAAGGAAAAGTGAAAGCCATAGACAATGGAAGTAGGCAGGACTGGGACTAAAGAAGATATTGGGAAAATCAAACCAAACCAAATCATACATGAAATTTAAGCAGCAAATAAGAAATATGCCAAAGCCAGACACTCTCCTATGTTCTGAAGCACAAAAGATTTAGAACAGACCAACTCCCTATCAGAGTGTGTAGTACTCTGGGATCAGAGTGTGTATTAGTCAGGGTTCTCTAGAGGGATAGAACTCATAGAACACACACACACACACACACACACACACACACACACACACACACACACACACCAAGGATTTATTAGAGTGGCTGATAGGCTGCAGTCCAGCTAGTATAACAATGGCTGTCTTTCAATGGAAAGCCCAAGCTGTACAGTTCACAAGGCTGGAAGTCTCAGCTAGTTTTCAGTATATATGAATTCTCAAAGAAGTAGGCTGTAACACCAGTGAAGCAAGAGTGAGGGCAAATAGGCAAAGAACTAAATCTTCTTCCCTGTTCTGTATATAGGCTGCCATGGGAAAGTGTGGCTCAGATTAAAGGTGAGTCCTCCAACCTCAAGTGATATGGACTTAAGGTGGATCTTCCTACCTCAAATCATCCAGTTAACTAAAAATTACTCACAGGTATGCCTAGTGGCTTGAGGCTTTAGTTAATTGAAGATGTATTCAAGTTAACAACCGTGATGAACTATCAAACATGTTAAGAATAAAGAAATAAGTAAATAATGTGGTTCTCACAACAGTTAAAAGGGCAAGCTTTTAGAAGAGTATGAGCTCTTGATAGAGATTAAAGCAGTTGAGAGAGGAGATGATGCCAACTGGCAGAAAGAGGATTCTACAGAGACTAGCATGTACAAGAGCCCTGAGGAGGGAGTGTGCTATTATACTCAGGGAATGCTGTTGTGCTTGGAGTAGGTTGAGGTAGGTGGAAAATGGTTTTGTGATGGAGGAGACATTTTCTGAAGCTTGGTCAATTTCATTTGAGCATATATACATGGGAGGTTTGAGGAGAGAATGTTATACAAGGTATTGGCTAGTCTCTGTAGTCTTCATGCCCTGAAGTATCATGGGATACAGCATTTGCTTATTATATTTTGTGAAGCCCTAGTGTTATTGCTTTGCCTTTGTAATAATTCTCTGTAGGAGAATGACTTCTACTTCAGGGAGTCTCATGGCACATTCCAGCAAGGACTTAACTATACTTTGTATACTTTGTATCTACTTTGGTACCTCAGGGCAAAGTCTCTTTGTCTGTTTCTGTCTATCTCTTCTTCCTGTCTGGACATCACTTTTATATATAGTCTAGTCTGACTTTGAACTCATGATCATCCTACCTCAACTCCCCAAGTGCTGGGATTATAGGTATGCATCATGATGCCCAGAATGGGGTCTGAGTCTTATCCTCTGAATATTTTGTAACCACTCACTTCTTTTTATTGTAATTGTCAATACTTTGCTGGCTTTTTTTTTATTGACCCTCAGAAAGACTTGCATCTTGCTCATCTTAAAACTACTTCTATATTGTGATCAGTTTAGCCATCTGTTCAGCCCCACCCATGTGTGACAGACCAGTTAGCAACTTTATTTTTAAAAATAGAAAAACTGTTGCCTATAAATATATCAAAGTACAATGGGATCATATGCGCACATGAGTATATTAAAATCAGATTAGAAAAATGCCCACGAATTTTCCACCATATCAAATTGAGGAAGGGGTTCAAAACCTCACCTGAACCCCATAAAGAAGAAGACATTGTGTTAATGGCAGCTCCCCATAGACTGGCCATCTGACCACTTGATATAAGTGTCAAGAAGTCAACAGAGAGAAAGCGCCCAAGTGTTCCAAGTCCTTTACCTCAGTCCTTTATCAGCTCAGTACTCATTGCTGATAAGGCTGACTCTCTGCCTGCTCTTCCATTTGGGCCTAATGTCAATTTGGGCCAGATGTCTGTCTATCTAGATCCAGTTTTGCTTCTCTCCTATATAGCATTTATGCCCTACATCTCCTGAGCCTTGGCTACAAGGCCTTATGAGCCTGAAACTTGGCTCTGCAGAAGGTACCTTCAGCAGCTCTTCAAGGGGGTTAGATACCAACTCCTCATAGAGAGACTTGGCATTCCTATCCACTTCGACTTTTGCTTCTTGGTTAGGAATTATGGAGCCCCTTGATTTTTGCTGATGCCTCCTTGGTCCTTTGTAGCCATTCTGAAACCTACAAATATACACATATAGATAGATTCACTGTGGGATGTATAATGTGTGAGCTGAGAGTTAATATTAGTTATAGTTGGAATAAAGAACTTGTGCTTACTTAGCCAGCTCTCAAAGGAATTAGGACTAGGCAACAGATTGTTGCCAAAGAAAACAATGTGCCTTGTGAATTTATTGCTATTCAGTAAACACTGACATTGCAGGAAGATGTGAACATCTTCATCTAAATTTCTGACGCAGCACACACACATTACCTTAAAACCTAAGGCAGACTCTAGGCAAATGCTCTCCTTTTCCCTCATAGCCTGAGCCATGCTCCATAGTATCCTGATCAGTTTTCCTCATTAATTCATTTAACACCTTGTCCCAGCTAGTTTTATATCAACTTGACACAGGCTAAAGACGTCTGAGAGGAGGGAACCTCAGTTAAGAAAATTGCCCCCCCCAAGACTGGGCTATATTCAAATCTGCATGGCATTTTCTTAATTAATGACTAATTGTGGAGGGTCCAATCCATTGTGGGTCGTGCCATTCTTGGACTGCTGGTTCTAATTTCTATAAGAAAGCAGGCTGAACAAGCAATGTTGAGTGAGCCAGTAAGCAGCACCCCTCCATGGCCTCTACATCTGCTCCTGCCTCCAGGTTCCTGCTCCACTTGAGCTCCTATCCTGACTTCCTTTGGTGATGAACTGTGATGTGACTGCATATGCTAAATAAACCCTTCCCTCCCTAACTTGCTTTTTGGTCATGGGGTTTCATCACAGCCTTAGAAACTCTAACCAAGATATATCTCCTCTCTACACAACTTTTTTCCTGAACTTATAGTAACTAATTTTTCTGTCTAAACGGAAAGGCAGTTTTGGCTTTTCATTCATACGACTTGGGGACACCTTTAACACTGCCTGCCTTTGCTAGCTTTATAACAGCATTGTTCCTATGTCCTTCCTTTGTGGGGGCTCCTCAGCCTTTCTTATTTTTAAGCTACTCCTCATGGATATTCTGTAGGACTGAGCCTCTTACCCAGCCTTTCTTGCCTACATTTATTACCTGTAGACTTGATCGGCTTGTCTGTCTGTCCTACTGAGCTGCCAGTATCTGAGTGGCCCAACATGACAAAAGTCTGGAAAATACTGTTATGGAGCTCCATTCTAGTTCCTCCTCATTTTATAGCCTAGATGTCAATAGTAATTGCATTCTGTTGTCTACTCCCCTTGAGGAGATGTATTCAGAGTCTCCATCTGAGTTCTCATCTCTGCTGAGCTCTAGATTAATATAACCTTACAGCATGTCTCTTCTCAGATGACTCTTGCAGTTAATATGTCCACTAGGAAACCTCTTATCTCCTGTCTTTTCCTGTCAGGGAAATATTACCAACCACTACAAATATGGAAATAATTTTGCTTTGAATCCCATCTCTCTCACATCTAATGAACTATATCTTGATTGGGGTTATGTGTGACCATCATACCTCATCTTGCCTTGTCATGAGCTCCTTGACTTAGATCTTTGCCTGAACTGCTATGGTGAAGTTTATATTGTTTAAAATATTCACCATTCATTATTGTGCTTTTTCTTGTCATTCGGGGATGAGACATTCTTGCCTCAGAAAATTGAGATTTGGTGGTTGGATGTTTGCTTTGCATGGGGAAATAAGTGCAAGTGGATGTTACTTAGGTTTACTCAAATTAAAAATTGAGCACATGGTCCCTCAAATTGCCTCAGGACATCTGACACTACCTGCAAGTGGTGTAGTTTCTCCATGAGCCTACCGTCACTTCTGATACCAACTATGTATGTAGAGAATTTTTAAACCACCTCATACTGGGTAACTGGCTAGAGGTATTCGTAAAACTGATTAAAAACTGTTGGGCTTGTGATTAGGTTTATGACAGGAAATATATGCAGGTGAAAGTTAACAAAACCAGAAGATCATGGAACAGAGACCCAAAGATTCCAAATGCAAACTCTGAACATCGATATATGACCATCTGCACAGAGGGACTATAAGACTATAAGACAAAGTGCCAGGGGAGGTGACTTTGGCTTTTGTGTCTAGTTTTCACAGTTGTTCCATTAGACAGCCATACCTGACTGAGTCCCCATGTTACTTCTTCAAGGCACCTATCCTAAGTCACATGGATCATTGAGACTATAAGGCATGGCTATCCCACCCTAACATTCATGTGTCTAGTCCCTCTTTGAACAATGGCATTTCAGTGAGACCTGACATGGATTACTTCCTCGAAGCTGAGGACAAAGGCCAGACCTCAAATTTTGGCAAAGTTAAATTCTTTACTACAGAGAAATGAAGCAAATTATTTTTGAGTATAATCTTTAAATACCACAATGACATTTGAAATATCTTTTCCCTGTGCCACCTGGCTGGCAATTTTTGAGGTAAATCTGTCTGATTCTGAATTAAAGATGATACAGAGCATTCACGAGTAGGAAATCTCTACAGTGCACATGAATCTCCAAGACTTTGAGATTGTTATCATTATGAACATCCAAGGACTAGACCAGCTAATAGATGAATCATTCAGCATTCATCCCTGCCTTCTTTTTTTATACTTTGACCACCTAGACTTGTTTCATGGAAGTTTGTGTTTTCACTGAAGTTTCTAGGTATCAATAGTAGAATGACCAAGCAGCACATATTTCTACTATGCCCAACTAGGTTTCTGCCACTTGATCCCACTCCTGTACTGGCCACAGGTTGGTAACTCTGAGATGGTTAGTACCACCTGGTCAGGAAAGGACAGAAATCTTGCCACATCCTCCCACTATAAGAAATTAAATTCTGGCATTTTGATCTTCTTCATCTCACCCACCCTTGCTCTTAAGCAGTTAAGAACCCAGGAAGGAAAAGGAAATTGATACACATTTTCCTAGGCAGTTGAGAAAGCCAAAGAACTGACTTCAGTAATAATTCCTGGTATGCAGGATTGGGGAAGGTAGCTACCAGTATGTCACTCTTAATTCATTTTTTTATATATATATATAATGTTATTCCAAAAATACTAACTAGACAGCAATCAGTTTGGTAATGAAACAAACAGAAAGAAGCTACGAGGAAAATAATACACACTTTGCTTCAGTCAGTGGGTCTTTTTCTAGGGTAGAATTACTTAATGGATGAAGCAGTTGGCATTTTCAATGACTCTGAGGCTGTTACTTGTATGGGCAAGAAAGTCAGCATGTGGCTGATGGCAGGCCACAGTGCAGCTGTCAAGAGTCAGAAGAGGCCCTGAGAGGGGAGATGGAGTGGTGGGTGACTTTAAGGGTAGGCTGAGTGTCTATTTTTGATCTAGGAGGTAAAAGGATAATACGGTTGAAGCAGTTCATATGAGAATTAATTTCCAGGGCAACAGGGTACTTGGCAAATTATCTATTTTTCTGAATTGACAGCTATACTAGGAACAAGAGTAACATGTCCCTTAGGATGAACAGCTTATTCTCATGAGTGCTTTATTTACTGAGAAGCAAATCTTACTAAGAACTCGTTTGGAAATATCTTTTCATTCAGAATGCTGTCTGCCTTTCCTTCAATAAAGTAAAAGCCAGGAGTGTCTTCAAATAAAGCTAGAGACCATACAGGCTTGCTTTTCGTAACTACCACAGGCAGAGGCTCATGCTTTTAGGCCTCCCTGTTGATGTGAAACAGAAAAGTCTGTGTAACACTGAGACTGATGCTTCTAGAAAATTTAGAAATAGTCAGTTGGGTGCAAGGAAATGAAAAAAGGGCAGAGAGGACATATCCAAGAGAAGAGTTGTTCTTAAGAGGTAGGAAGATCTCCTAGGAAGCATGTTGAGGAACCTGTCAACTCCTGAATAGCTGCAATTTGCATCCTTGTTTTTCACTTTCTCCTTTAGTTCCAAATACTCTGCAGGAGCTGTGTCTAGCAAGCATCTAAACCAGCACGCATCTAGGATATGCAGCACAAATTCTTACATCAGAGGGTGGACATGCTAGAGGCAGCAAAACTTAGTTATCTTAGTCTATTTCTGTGACTAGATCACAATATGTAAAGTAGAATAACAGAAGTTTAGGGCAGGGTGTAGTGGCACACATTGAACTCAGAAGGTTGAAGCAGGAGGATCACAAGTTCAATGTCAGCCTGGACCTGGGCCTCCTTCCCATCTTACCCCTTCCCTGCATTGATTTATCTCACAGAAGTTTAGGAGCATACATGTCTGCTCTGCATTGCTGGGTCCTTCTGGATGCATCCCAACTTAGTGGATGGTATTATGGCTAAAGCACATATGAGACAAGAGGTTACATGGGAAGACAAGAAGCAAGAAAGATTCCAAACAGCAGAACTCCTGTGATAATAACCCACCCTTGTCAGAATGAATTAACTCCCATAATACCTGACTCTAGTCCTTGAGACAGCATTTGTTGGTTCACGAGAGTCAACCCCTATAAACCTCTGCGACTCCACCTCTCAACAGGCCCAAATCTCTCCACATTGTCTATTGCAAGCTTTGAGGGAGAGCCATATCATACCAGCAATGGTTCAATTCACAGGCCCCTGGAGTGGGTATCTTCTGTTCACTTGATTATTTCCAGTGACATGTTTGGAGTTTATGAAGTTGAATATAGAACATAGACCACTCTTTTTGTTGCTTAAGGGCAAAGTGAGCTACTCGTGAGGTGGCAAGCATGGGCTTAAAAGTATCAAATAGCTACAATGGTTCTAAACATCCTCTCTGCATGTATTTCCTGCATCTAAAAAGACACTTTTACTGTCCCTAGAAATATTTTTTGGACGTCCATGCAGTTCTGGTAAAGCCAAGACAGAAAGTTACGTGGTAGGAGTGAGTGACCCCATTCGTTCCCGGTGCAGGCTGGGATACTTGCAATTCCTCTTCAGCAGCGTGTCTGTGAGAAAAGAGACCTCATTTATGTGGAACATGTCTGTTAGATATGGAACAGAGAATGTGTAGGTTTTGATGGGTGAGCTCAGATTTGGAGTATGAACAGGCTCTAGCAAGTATCCAGTGTAGACTGCCGAGGCCTTGGCCAAGCAGTGTAGACTGTTTGTGCCTTGGCCAAGCACAAAGCTGCATCAATCCATAGTGCATGGGTACTTGTGGGAAAACTGCTGCAAAGGAGAGGGAAGATAATAAGCAGTGTTGAGAGATTTGAAAGCAGATTATTTTCTACTTCGTAACTTTTAAATTACTTACCTTGTAGTTCCGTTGTAGATTCTTGGCCATACCATTTTAATTTAAAATGAGTTTTATCTTTAGCAGTTCCTTCGGGATTTATATAATCATATAAATATAATTATATAGTATAATTATGTAATTATACTATATACAAATATAAGTATAATTATATAATCCATGCATATACAATTTAACTGATTACATTTATTTTTAGGGAAGTTCTGAATTTGTAGAAAAAATGGCCAGCTGGTCGAGATTCCCATAGCTATCTCCACACAACCCTAGTTTCCCTATTAAATCTTGTATTAACATGGTCTTGCAATTAGTGAAGTGATTGTATTATTATCTAAAGTCCATAGTTTAAATTGAGTTTCACTCTGTGTAGTATAGTATTAAGAATTTGGGCAAAGGCACAATGTCCTGAATCCATGTTTGCACTATTAAAATATCCTACAGAAGCCTTCATCATCTTATTTTTTCGTACATCTAACCTACTCAGCCTTTTCCCAGGATTTATTTTTAATTAAATTTAGTATCTAATAGAAGAGTCAATTAAATTTACATATATACATATGATACTTAAATATGTGCATCTATTATGGACCCCACACACAGAAGTTCCTTCTGGCTGTTTTTAAACAATTTTCCAATAAAGTAATGGATTCAGGAATGTTGAACCTTTGTGCCTCCACTGTATGTCTGAGGTATTTTCTTTGACGTGAATGTAAGAGTATTACCCTCTATCATTAAAACCACCCAGTTCCAAACTTATCACTTTGACACTTTTATGATCCTTAATATGTCCTTGTAAGGATTGATACCATGGCAACCAGTGTTATATATTAGAATCTAGCAGAAACTTCTCTTAATAAATCAGACATAATTGGCATATATGCATTAGGATGAATTCAAAGTTATTCAACTGGAATGATTTCATATCAAGAAACATTAAGTCATTAAATTTGCTTGTCCTGATCTTGCTTTAGTAAGTGTTGATATACTTGTCCAGCTTAAGACAATAAACTCTTATAGTACTATGCTTTTAAAAAGTAACTATTTACAGATAATGCATTGTGAAACAGTATGATGCATTATTTATTTGCCTTTGACAGATCTAAACAGTGCTATGTTTAGTGAGAGTTACAAGATGCTCTATCCATCTTCTGGTGTACTGAAGGTTCTTAGCCACTGTGTGGCTGGTTAGTCATGGTGTTAGTGAGCCCTGCAGAAGGTAACTATATGGACTATAATGTATGTCTCAGAACTGTTTAACCTGTTCACCACACTCTCATACATTTTGTTTGCCACCAAATCTGAGGTGGAACCAAGAATTAATTATTTAAATCCTAAACATGAAGAGGGATTCAAGAAAGACACTGACAGAGTACTCAAGGTCATTAAAAAACTATCAAGTCTACCTCACGGACAGTGGTTAGACATGCAGAGTCCCAGGCTCTTACCTGACTGTAATTTATGATCATGATCCTTCCATGGACAGAGAGCTGGTTAATTACATACACTCTGAAAGAAGGACATGGCTTTGAATTGTGGTTTTACTCTAGTCTGTGAAGGAATTGCCTGAACCACCCAATTTCCGCATCTTAGTTTTTTTAACATGGAGTCCAGAATGTTCTTATCTATTGGAAGAGTACCTGCCCAATGGATATGCGTTTCTAGTCCAGTGCCCTGCATATAGTAGTGATCATGCCTACCTAAAATGGTTGTGAAAATCACTGTGTAAGGGAATGTAAGTGATAGAGAACAGGCTCTCACTGACAATGTGGAATAGCAACTGAGTGAAAACTCCATGACCATCGCTATGGATGGATCTTCCGTGACTATCATAAAACATTCAAGATTGGATGACTTATTTAATAAATATTTTACTCAGTGTGTGGGATGCTGGAAATACCACGGCAACTGGCATCTGTTTGGCCCCTGATGAGCATCTTTTGTCTACAGCATAAAATGGGAAAGGACACCATGACAGGAGCAGAGAGAGAGGGATGTGGGGGAGGAATTCCAGAGTAGGTTCCAGGCTCCCTTACAGCAGCCATCTCCATGAGAACTCCTAGAGTTCCAAGCAAAGTAACTCAAAATGAAAGCAAAGGTGTTGTACAAATTCAGACTTCAGGAAGTACCTGGGGTAGAAACAGAGGGACCAAACTCTAGCATCACAGAAACCGAATCTACCCTACTCCATGAGCTTAGCTTTGGTGTTTGTATTTGAAAGACATCCCACTGTTCACAGATTCCAAGTTGTTGCCTCTCTAGGGAAGAGTGAGGAAAGCAAGCACAGGAAGAAGCAGCCATTCTGTTTAGACTCCAACTGAGTGTATTCCCAAGAAGCCTGAAGTTATCTATTTTATACCTTGGATGCTTCATGACGTCTCACCAAACTCTTGTCCATCTCAATGTTATTCATGGCTAAAAGCTTACTGCAGCTCCTGGTTAACAGTCAGGTGGCTGCCGTATGTGCAAATAAAATGTTTTAGAGGTCAGATGACTGAGAATCTAGTAGCAGACAAAACACAATTTTAGAAAATTGTGACTTAAAGTATCTCTGTTTGAGGTATCTATTGTGTTCCAAACAGTAGACTTGATGCAATAGATAAAAAAAAAATGATTACGATGTAGACAGCACTGTGTGTGTATGTGTGTGTGTGTGTGTGTGTGTGTGTGTGTGTGTGTGTACACGCATGCACATGAGCATGTGAGTATGTATGAAAAAGAGGCAGAAACATTGTGTATAAGAGAGACACACAAAGAGGCAGAACAGGGAGGGGGGAAGACAAAAAGGAGAGAGAGAAAGATAGAGGCAGGGAGAGAAGAAAGGAGTTTGGGAAAGACATACAGAAAGACAGAGAGACAGAGACAGAAACAGACAGAGCTTTTGCATGTGAAAACAAGCAGTCAACCCTAGTTGTTGTCCCTCAAAGACCGTGCACTGGTTAGACCAGGGAGTCACAGGGATCTATGTTCCTGCCTCCTCAGCCCTGGGAGCAAAGCACCCATCACCTACCTTTTATATTTAAAAGATTCATTTTACGTTATTTGTGTTATATGTGTCTATGTGTCTGCCTGCATGAGCCCATGAGTGCAGCTTCCTGAGAGGCCAGAAGAAGGTTATCAGATCTCCTAGAAGTGGATTTACAAGCATTTGAGAGCTTTCCTACATGGAAACCAAACTGCTGTTCTTCAGGGCAAGTTCCCTTACTGCTAAGTGTAGATCCAGGTACTATACTCAACTTCTTACATGGGTTCTAGGCATTGAATTTTGGACCTCATGCTTAGGCCGTGGGTACCTCACCACACTGCACTGTCTCCCCAACCTAAGACACACTTGGTTGAATTCATACTGTAGATTAGTGACATACAGACCCCATAATCATAATGTACTAAAGGAAACAAGAGAAGGACAAACTAGGTAGAGGAGAAAAGAAGTGGGCTGATCATTCTGTTGAAGTATATTTGAGTATTTGTTAAGAAGGAGGTTTTAAAATTGCTTCTTAGATATAGACTTTGATGCTTGCAGAATGCATGCAAAAGTGTGCACATTGTGTGTGTATTGTATGTGCACACACATATACATGTGTGTGCTTCTGTGAACATGTGTGCATGAGGAGAACAAAGACTACTAATGTTTTTCTAACCCAAGACTCCCAATCCTGTTTTCATTTGTGAGTGTTGTTGGAAGTATTATTTCTCATCTATTGACCCTAGGCTTAAACGAGGTCTACTTTTAATATTTTCTAACAAATAATAACACCATGTCAATGTTACTATAACAAATTCAGTGTGTGATTATAGAAATTGAGAGGATAAAGACAATTGCTATTTCATACATACAAATCACTATTTTAGAATGTTTTTAATTTTTATTAGTCTATTTCAAGTGTAATTTAACTTGAAAATTTTTCTGTTATCCTGCATTTATAGTGATATATATATATATATGTATGTATACACATACATATATATGTATGTATACACATACATATATATGTATGTATATAGATATATATCTATATTGAATCTTAAATGTTTGAAGTACCAGGTGAAAATACTGTATGCTAAGAATATACAGATAACAGGAATAGTGGAAAGCATCCTGATTCTTTTAGACCCTAATCTCTCTCTTCTGCACTCACCCATCTGTTAATGCATATGTCTATTCAAACCTTGAAGCACACACTGTTCTTTAAAAGTTTAAATGATAACAAGAACAACCAAAACTTGAATTACAAAGCTTGGAAAATCTAAGGTACTTAGTAAGCTTTTGGATTTTTCTCAAACTAAATTTGGATCTTTATATCTTTAGTGAGTTCTTCAGCTAGCACAGTATTTTATTTTCAGTAAGTGTTAGTCATACATTTGAATTTCCCTAGTTGCTAAACTTAAATGAATGCTAATGCCCAGCAGCATTTCAAACACTAATGGATTATCATTTCATAAGCTTGTTACTTAGATCTCAAATTTTGTAATTAATTTGATACATTTTGCCATGCTTATCTATGAAAACTCCTAAATATTTGAACACTTTTAAAGATGTCATCATATTTTGGACATCAACTTGATACAAAACAGAAGCTGGCTAGGAATGGTGTACAGGAATCAACACTGGATGGATTATCACTCTTTGATTATACATAGCTAAAGATCTAAAGACTTGAAGAAAACCACATTGGGATAAATGGATGAAAAATAGCCTTGGCTATGTGCCCAACCTCAGATAGGTTAGGATAGTTCCAGACAAAACTCTGTTTAGTTTTTATTTCTAATGTCTGTACATCTTTGTGTCTTCTCATTGTGTATGCCTAACTCAGAACACTTTATTGGAGTAGGACAATCCAGAACTCCTGTGAGAGATCTCTGCTGTATGTCATCTCCACAGAGCTGAGACCCACAGGCCCAGCAGCCAGCAGTCATTCCGTCATCTCTTGCTCCTGGGTCTGTGATAGCTGTCTACTTGTTGATCCAGTAATTGTGTCCATTGCATCCTTGAATAGATGCTACTGAGCCTCCACTGGGGCTTAATCTAGATCTACATCCAGGACTCACAGGCAGATCTGAGAGTTAGTATCCAAAAGAGGGCAGCAGGACACAGATTGAAACTCTCTCAGTGAGACACTGTGACTGGTAAAGGTTGTTTGCAAAGTATTCACAGATTGACCAAGTCCCTTTTTTTACTTTTGGTATTCCATGGACAGCATAGTGTGGCTAGAAAAGAGACATAATGTTCTCTGAGAATCTTCCATGTGTCCATCAATAGTCAGGTGTTTTTTCACTTGTAAAAATCACAACCACCCTGGAATGTAGGTGTTATCACTCCCATTTGTACTGAGGGGAAACAACAACCACAAAGTTCAGAGGGCTTTGCCATTTGTCTGGCACCACACAGCAAGTAGTAGATTCAAAATTAAAATCTTCAACACTCTGGATTCTTCTCAGTTGTGTCAAGAGTTGACAACTGACCTTAAACTGTACTTATTAATCATCTCAAATGGTCCTTGGACTTAGACAAAGATTCTGATTCTGTTTCAAAAGAAGATTTGAGGATGGAAAATATAAAGAAGTAGGAAAGAAAGCTTTGAGGGGCAGTGGAGCCTGGCTGGCAGCAGTTTTTGTATGTCCTTGTTAAAGCGGTGTGGGTGGGAAGATGGGCTCTGCAGAGTTGAACCATTTACCCTACCTTGAATGCAGGGCCTTGTTTCCTTGGCTCATTATCACTTTAGCATGACAAATGTGTGACACAAGTTAACATGGCAAACGTGTGACACAAGTTGTTCTAATATATTTTTAAAGACTTATTAATATGTAAGTACACTGTAACTGTCTTCAGGATATCAGATCTTATTATGTATGGTTGTGAGCCACAATGCAGTGCTGGGATTTGAACTCAGGATCTTCAGAAGAGCAGTCAGTGCCCCTAACTGTTGAGCCATCTCTCCAGCCCCAAGTTGTTCTAATCTTAGCTCTCATTCCTAGAAGTAAATTGATAGTATGTACACACACACACACACACACACACACACACACACACACACACACACACACACACGTTGTTCTAATCTTAGCTCTCATTCCTGGAAGTAAATTGATAGTATGTACACACACACACACACACACACACACACACACACACACACACTTAAAAAAAATCCTCCCACAAAGATTACTATTTTATACATGAGAATGACCAGAGAAAGGAAAAGATAAAAATTTGTGGGTAAAATTATTTTGGTAAATATTAAATGCTCATATCATGTATGATAACAAGTGAGGGCTGTTGCTCCTTAAAGCAGGGTCAGTTATATAAAAGGTTAACATGGTCAGTGGTATTTAATACAGATTACTGGTGTGTTGAGTTATGGGGAGAACAAAGGTCTGGCTTTGCCATTTGCACAATAGGTCCAATGATGGATATGCAGAATATCTTGTCTCCCATCACTCTCTAATAGTACCATCACTTTTATCATAAAAGAATTATGTTACTCCATATATGAAAAATGCATTCTTGAACTGCTGTGAATTAGTTTTTAATGTACTGTGACCTTGGATTGCCCTGGGATATTACTGCTAAATGATTACTTCTGAATGCTTTTTGAATAGCTGCATAGTGCAATTAAATGTGCAATACATCATAGATGACATAGCTAAATGCCTCTTCTGGTCAAGAAACCCAAAGAGGTCTTGGGAGTGATGGTAATTTTACATCAGTAAGGATGAGAGAGAAACGAATCTCTTGTTAGCAGTGAAATAAATATGGATTAAAGTAGTTGATAACCTTTTGTGGGGTTAGTCACTGAGAAATACATTCTTGATTAATAACCATAAAGGAAGATGATCACTGTTAGAGTAGTGTCCTATAATAATGTCAACTGTCCAAAATGGGTATATACCATTGTTCTTTCTGAGTGAAAAGTTGTCAAATGGAGAGGAGGGTGCTTATAGGAGTGTGTGTGTGTGTGTGTGTGTGTGTGCGCGCGCGTGCACACGCCTGCATCTCAATGGATAGATAAAGGAATAAAAAATATCCCAGCCTCTTTTTCATATAGGCTTATACTGATTGATTATTTTTGTCAGTGTGGGGCCTCATAAATCTTGTACTTTAATCACATCTCTTCTATCAAATATTTGGACCTTGGGAGATCTTGACAGAGGAGAAGGTGACACAGAAGAGCCATGATGAAGTAGACAGACAGCCTTTACCTATTGACCAGTGCCTTAGCTGAAAGTGATTGGTTATAGACAGGTGGGCAGAGTCTCACAGTCAGTTTACCCCATGGTCTGTAGAAAAGCTCCAATTCCATGGCTTCCCCTCAGAACTAGCCTTAGCTGTGTCATAAGAAGTTGTCATAGGAAGGTGACAAAGCTACTACTTAAAACTGGATACTTGTGAATGAGCTGGGACTGTCACCCGAGGGAAAAGAATTTAACTAATACAGAATGTTCTTAACCTTTTTCTTGACTTTAAAAGAGTACCTTACAGGACTTTGGTGCTGTGAGTATAACTGTGATTGTATGTAAGACAAGGCAACATCAGAGATCACACTTAAATGCATCAACCTAACTGGGACCTGCCCAAATGTAGCCTTAAGCCAGACCCACATGAGGGTTGTGTCTGAGCAGAAGGATACAGTAAGCCTCACCTAGTGGTCCCCTGAAATTTCATGGGCTTCATCAAGCCCCATACTGAAAATGAACGTACCTGTAGTCTAGAGGTCCCCATTCCCACCTCTGCCTTCCCCAGCTCCACAACTGCTGGTCTCACATGCTGTTTGGAGACATCCTTTTTATTATGTTAATGATTTTGGTACCAACCTAAGATGTATGAATAATTATCTGTTATGATACTGGTATAAGTTAAATGACATCTATTTATATTCTCTGGGTAAGCCTTCCAGTATGCGCCTATGTGCAGATTGCTACTGCTCTACAGCTCGACATTCCATGTTGATTTTCTAGAGATGCTCATTCCATGATTATTTATTTTTTTGTTGAACATGTGCTTACCACAAAGTAGACTAACAGATCTATAAGTCAAGACATTTTGTCTCTCCTAAGCACCTAGTTTCTAGCACAGCACCTGCCACTTGTCAGGGCACCCACATATTAAGGAATAAAAGAAAAATCTTGCTAGGAACTCACGAGAAAGGAACACACAAAGAAGACTAAAGTAGGCTATTTTTAAGTTATCAAATTATGAGTAAACATTAATTACAAAGGATATAACAAGAATAAAACACACACACACACATACACATACACACACACACACACAAGAAACAAGAATCCACTGATAGTTTTTCTCTTAGGCCAAATAGGAAGTAAAGAGCTCTCAGTGCACACTGGCTATGAGCCAATTCCTTCCTAAAGCCTTGAGAAGCTCTATTTCCTCGTTCACAGAGCAGCAAGCCGATTGTTCAGCCCCTGAGAACTCTCACCAAAACATATCACAAGTCCCCAACTCACCCTGATGCTCTGCAGGTGGCCTGCTTCTCCCACATCTGGATTCTTTCCTGGCACTAGGAGAGGAAGCTTTTCAATGTGTCAATGTAACCATGCTTTACCATCTGAGGCAGTCGGTTGGCTATCGGATAGGATCTCAGCTTCTTGGTGTGCTGCTCTTTCTTGTCTCTATTCCTGACTGGTTGCTGCATCTAGTGCCTCACTCCATCTGCCCAGGTCAGGCAGGCAAGCCCAACATTACTGTATGATTTTATAATGCTCACACGTTCCTCTTTTGCCCACAACATCAACTTTATGTTTCAGTTCATGTCAACTGCCTCTCTCTCTCTTCCCATCTAGGCACAGAGATATCTCTCTCCCTTTGGTGCTTGCTGGAATCTATGGTAGGCCATCTTCTGTGCTTTATCAAATACTGAAGCCCACAAGGGCTCTGAGTCACTGTAGCACATGTTTCTTGTCTTTGGGGACTGCTCAGAGAGCATGGGTGCAGAAAATGGCTAACTCACTGACTTAGAGCCACTTTAACTGGTCTTTGAAGCTTATGGGGGTGGGTGGCCAACAGGAGGGTGAGTGTTAGTTTATTAGTTCCTTGTCACATGTTTGCTTTATTCAGTGCTAGATTCAAAACAAAACTGAGCCACAGGAGAGCAATGAGAATGTTTGTTTGCCTAGATAGATGGTGTGTCACCTAGACATTAAAGATATTTTTCTTCTCCCCTGAGACCTCCTATTTCTCTAGAGACACAATGGTGTTATAGGACTGCATGTGCTCTAGTCTTGGTTGTCTGTGTCAGGCAGCTTAGGTTAAGTTATCCTGAAATAACAAATAGCTTTAATTCCTTGGTGACCTATAAGGTTGTCTACTTGCTCATGTTACGCCCATCATAAGTTGACCACAGCTCTATGTCTTGCCCTGACCTAGGCTGATGGAAAGCAGCCCTCTCTCCCTTCTCTCTGGAATACTGGTGGCCTCATGGAAAAGACAGAAGAGAAATAATGGTGATTTCCCATCAAGTTTTAATGCTTCTGCTTACAATTATTCTTTCTGCCTATATTTCATTAGCAAAACAAGTCGTAAGATGGAAGGAAGCGCAAACCCTGAACAGTAAGTACTCCAGTTCATCCCACACCATACTAGATCAGAAACTCCTGGAGGGCAGCAGGCTATGCCTTCTCTGACAGCCACCCCCATGTCTCACCAGAGAGTATTATTTGTTTTTTAAAAATTAAAGAAGTGGTCAACTAGAGAAATCACTAAGGCTTATTTAGACTAACGTACTGCTTACTCATCTCTTGGCTCAATTTCTGTGCTGCTAATTACCTCAGAATACTTATTATACATTCTAATAAAAAATTTAATACTTGATATTAATTTGAATATATTAGGTAGTTGCTTGCAAGGAGCCAGCTTCATCAACATACATGTATATTATTTCTCTAACTAGTCGAGGAAGAATTTCTTTTATTTGTTTATTTTAATATTTCACAAACACGGAGGAAACAGTGACTAAGTATGTTTGGCTGTCACTCTCATACCTTTGTCCTTAGCAAAGCCTATAGCCAAAGTCCTTGATAATTTGGTACCATATGATGCTTCTACCAATTATCACTTGTTCCTTGTGTTGAAGTCATGTGCCACCAAGCAGAGACACTCCCTTTCTGTGTATGCACCAGCACGCTTTCCCACCATTTTAGGTCTGTTTGAGCTGTTATCACAATCTTCCTGGATACTGGGTAGCTTAAGCCACTGCATCATCTAAGATCAGAGTGCCAATAGGTTTAGTGTCTGAGGAGGGCCTGCTTCCCCATTCTTAGGAAGAAGGTGTCTCTTTATTGGGACACCTATAGGTGCTGCATCCTTGACTTCTCAGAGCTCCATCTTCCAATACAAACACCTTGGGAGTAAGAATATCAGTATGTGGATTTTTGAGGCACAACACAAACACTCTAACAGCAACATCTTTTTGTCTTCTCTCTGGTTGTTCCCTTGTGGAACCACCATGGATCTGCATGAATACACTTTCTACCCAGTTTTCACAGCTTCTCCCTGTCTTCCCCAATCAGTAGCTGAATTTTGCACCCTTTATGTTCTTACAGTGGTATACTTGTTTTATCTTACCAAGCATGTTAAGACTTTAGGCTCCCTACAATTAGATCTGACTTTAGCTTGAGATCTGCCACTGAGCCATTTCTCAAAAGTTGTGTAGATCTCTCACCTGCTGAGTATTAGCTGTGCCCTTTTTGAAGTGTCTCATGGGGAATCTTTATATATGAAGGGATTTATGTCCTTGGTAGTTATTACCTTATGGGGACTACCTATTTACCTGGTAGGTCTTCTTCCCCCTCCCTTTCCCTCTCCCC
>NW_022196896.1:24273980-24285936 GCF_008632895.1 Mastomys coucha | reverse complement strand
CCCCCCGTGTGTGTATATACACTTGCGTATATGGCACATACGTACTTTTGAGCATGTGTGGAGGTCAGAGGACAGCCTCAAATGTTGGTCCCCAGCCATCTTCTCCCTTTAGTCTGAGAAAGAGACTCTCATTAGCTTGGAATTTCAGCATATAGCCTATGCCCAGACTTTTATGTGGGTCCCAAGAATCTGAACTCAGGACTCATATTTGCTATACATGTTGCCAATTGAGGTGTCCAGACTGGATCTCTCTCCTTAACTCTCCATCTCCACCTGTGACTTTGCAATGTAAGTACTGGTTGAGTGAATGTATTTGTGCATAAACTTCCACTGTTCTGCTGTGAAGTTACTGATTCTAGTCTTGGTCTTGCTTCCTGTCCCTGAGGCTGATTACTAATAACCTTGATAAATAAGACCTAAGATTCATGCTCCAGATCCAGCAGTAAGGGCAGGCAGTAAGGAGTGGTGACAAAGTGTTTGGACACTCCTCTGGTGGAAGTTATGACAAACTACTCTTTGTAGTAAGAAACTACTATTCATCCATCGCAGAAAGACTTACTGTACATTCTGTTCCTGTGATTTATTGAAAATGTCTTTCTTAAGTCCTTAGATAAAGGCATTCTGAATACAAAATTTAAAATTATTTTAAAAACTAGGCTTCAGTTTTACATTGTATACCATTGACTTTCTGAAACATTAATTAGACACTAAGTAGTACATTTTGGAGCAGTCATCTCTTGGAGAAAGCAAAGCTTTGTATGTGGGAACTCTGGTAAATACAATTTCTCTTTTCATAATCCACAAATAAAATAAGAGCTTATTTTCAAACGTTGTATTCATTTAGCAATTTGTGAAGTGACATCCTTAAATCAAGCTAAATCTTTGGCTAAACTGAGGGTGCTGCCACGCATGTTCTTGGGTTTAAACTTCCTACCTGGATAGATAGGCAGTGGCTGAAGCACCGAAGGGGAAGAAGCCAGGTCTTAGCAGAGGGGAGTTGAGTCTGTGGTTGAACCTTCAAGTGGAGATGATCTTGTCTTGTGTTAAACTTCTTAGCAGGTCATGGCATTTCTTTCTATCCTATGTAGCCATTTTCTGTGGCCAGTATAAAAAAGTTATCACAGAGTTAGTGGCTTATAATAGAACAATTGTGTTTTAGAATTCTGGCAGACAGGTGCCTGGAATGAGACTCATAGTGTTACAGTAGGATGCTAGCAGAGCAGGACTTCCTTAGAACCCCTTGGAGCAGGCTCTGTTCTACTTTTGGAGGTTACTTAGGGTCAGTGGCTCCTGCCCTCCAACTGTGCTTCTGTGGACACGTGACCTTTTCCCTCTACTGTGTTCAAATTTCAGCTTTCTTAGAGGAGAATTTGAGGTTATATTTGGGTCCTACCAGGATGATCTAGGATAATCTCTTGACTCAAAATCCTATAAATTTCACCACATCTCCAAAGTCCTCCTGCCACATGTATTATGTTCACAGAATCCACAAATGAAGACAAGGGCAATATTGGATAGCATTAATCAGCCTACCACAGTTTGTATTTTAAAATGTATTCTATCATTCAGACTAACACATTGACTTTTAAAGAATAGACCATAAGTGACTTTTCCAGAAAAAAAATAAAGACATTTTTAAAAGACTACATGTTGGGGTGGATTGCTACTAAGGGCCCTTTAAATTTTGTGTGACTTTGGAATTGGTCAACTCCCATAGCACTTACTATTTCTTATCCAAGATGGATTTCTGTGTACTTGATGGTGTAATCAGGCATTAAAATAGCCCCTCCACCTCAGCCTGGCTTCACTATATGATCTTAGGGCATCAGGTGATACTGTAAACCTCAGAAATGATTATGACTGGTGGAAGTGACTGTCAATTGAAATAGAAACAGGAAAGCAGAAAAGCTCATCTCCTCTTACTCAATCTCTGTATCTTTCTTCATAATTCTAGGTAGAGAATAGTTTTAACTTTGACTTTGATCTTCCTTAATTTTATGAGTTATACTAAACCCCTGAGAGTCATTTAATTTTATGAAATTTTGTGCTAATATCAAAATGCATTCCCTCAGAAATACATTTTTATCTTCTACTGTAAACTTGAGGTCCCCTTTTTAGCACATATTTGTTTAGTTCTTATGCTAATTTCAGTTCTTATCTTTACAATGATATTATTATTATTATTATTATTATTATTATTATTATTATTATATGTATTGACCGAGTTGAATGTCTCATTCTCAAGGGATTGATGTCAGAGTTATATAATAGAGGAACAATGGTTGAATGTTACTCATTTTAAAAGTGAAATTATAAATCAATTACAGTGGTGGCTAAACCCCCTTCATGACATGCCACAATTTACTCCCAATGACATTTAAACCTATCTCACATGCTGAACAATCTGTAATAAATTATGATTTTTTTTCTGCCTCTGAAATGAAGCTATAATTATGACAGTTGAATTCTTGTTCTGGGAAATAAGGTGGCATTTAATTCCTTGAGAACAAATGACACTCACAAAAGAACAGTTAATTATTCTCAGCTGCAGAGGAAGAGAGAGGGGGAGAGAAAAATTATGAAAAAGAATATGGGTAGTACTCTGTGAAGTATCTATTAACCAATGCTTAACTCAGTGAACTGCAGCTGAACTTCTGGGACTGTCCTGAGACCAGGTAACAGCTTTTAGAATATCAGTCCTCAACAAGACAGAGATAGGGAGGAGCTGGGAAGCAGAGGCAAACATTCTCTTGTCTTTGCAGATGACAAGACAGTTGCTCCCACAGTCAATCTCTGCTTCTAAGAATGGAGACAGGCGCTCTAACTCAGTCAGATCAGACTTCAGGGAAGGGTGGTGTCATGGCATCGGTTTTCCATTATAGCTGTCCAAATTCAGGTCCTTAGTGGCTATAGTCCTCCAATCCATATTGTAAATAAAGGCAAAAGCAAACATCCTGCCCCAAGAATTTGTTGTTGTTTGTTTGTTTTCAGTTTAAACAGCAGCGGTGCTTCCAGTGGCTTCTCTCTGATAGCCCTTTCCTGTTCATTCTGGCAAGAAGCCCTGATGCAATTGAATATGCCAGCAAATCGGAGGCCACTCCTCAGAGCTACCCCAACACCATCAGCTGTGGGTTAGCAGCCTGCTATTAGAGATGTCTCTCTGTCTTCCATCCCTTTCTTCCTTGGGAGGGACAGATACTCCAGAGAAGGGCCCTGCTGAGTGGAATTCCCCATTTTGACTGCAATTAGGGATTGTGACTTGATTGATTCGGGGGCTCTCTGAAATGTAGCAGGATCAACACAGTTGCACACAAAACAAGGCATAATCCACTGGGTTAAATTAACGTTAAATCAGAGATGATTGGATTAATTGCTATTACATTTTATCTACTGTGCACATGTGCTGTTGGCAGGGTTTCAGAGCCTTTTTAAAATTAGCTTAGAACGGGATGGAAATGGTACAGGTGCAAATGATTTGTGCACTGGGTCTTTCAAGTGCTCACTGGGCTCATAAGAAAATGTATTTTTTTTTCCAAATCATATTTTGGATGTGATTTACAAAAACTGCACTGAGAATAAACTTGGCATCTACGGTACAGAAACTGTAGATGTGTTAAATGGCAAAAGGACTCTTGGTGAGGAGATAATTTGGTAAATGGATCGCCTTCAAATTGGTGGCCTTGGCACTGTCCCCTCGTCTGTTTGTTATGTTGTCATGATTTTCTGCCCTTGTGGGAGCCTTTGGGGTTCTGGAGAGTAACGCAACAGAACACTTAGTGTAGTAAGTCTTCCCTCCAGAGCTGCACCTCTTCAACAGATTCTAAGAGCAAAGTGTGCATATAGCACCGAACAGGATGATTTTTCCTAAAGGAAATCATGTGAACTCTTGAGGCTGAAAGCGCCATGGGGTGATCAGCTCAGGGGCACAAAGTGGACAGAATCAGAGGTTGAAGACTTTGGAGACCTCATTTCCCATCAGCCAGCAGCTCTGGCACAGTGCTTGGTGAACGTGGAAAAACCTATTAAGCTGCTCAAGGGAAAGGTTATGTTTTCTCTGCTTTGGGAAGCCGATGGAATCAACACCTCCTTTTAAAGACAGTCTGCACATGCGCTAAGAATAGGTGCTGTGCGGGAGACAAAGATGTCAGACTGGGCTGGTGCAATCTCAGACTCGGGAGAGCAGACAGGGGGCGTCCTCTGCTGCTCCTGGACAAACATCCTTCTGCAGGGCCTTTGCCTAACCCATGCTTACTCTTGTCTGCTCCTGATTTTGCATTTTCTTCCCTGCCTTCATCTGCCCTGCTGCCACCCTGTTCTGACTAGCTACCTCCTTTTACCTTTGCTGTACTTGTCTCCGCTTGCTTCTTTCCCTTCAATCCCCAGCGTTCGCTTCTGTGAACCCTTGTTTCCCAGCCTCCACCCCAGGGCCATGCCAGTTTTCAGAAGAAAGGCGTTTCATCCCTACAAACATCTAACAGCAGATAACTGAGAACTGCCCACATACAATTATTTCAATGTATTAGTAACACATGCTTTACCTTTTTATTTATTAATTTAAAAAAGTAGCACACATATGATTAAGTTCACATGACACTAGCAAGAAAAGAAAAACGTCCTTCCCTTCCACTACCCTTTGGGGTCCACTTCCCCATGCAGAGACAGTCATTGCTGCTAACTTGTAATTTTTACCTGTCATTTCCAAGATACACATAGTATGCTTAGGCAAAACACATATGCTCATGTGCATGACTTTTGTTTTTAAATGCAAATGAAATGACCATCTGCTTAGCACCCCGTTCTATGCTGCTGGCTCTTTGTGGAAATGTATGTTGGAGACTGTCCCATATCAGGATGCAAGGAGTTGCTGCTTCCGTCTTTTCAAAGTTTTTACTGCATTCCTACATGTGTTGCCATGTGCCATGTATCCATAGATGTTCAGGTAGTTTTTTGTCATTTGCTTTAACAAACAATGCTTAAACCAGTTATTTCTTATTTGCTTGCTTGCTTTGTTTGTTGTATGTAGGTGTTTTGCCTACTTGTGTGTCTATGTATCCCTGGTGTGCCTGGTATCCTGGAGACCAAAAGAAGGGGTCCAATGAAGGAGTTCCTGGAATTGGAGGTATAGACTATTATGAGCTGCCATGAGGGTGCTGGGAATAAAATCTAGGCCCTCTGGAAGAGCAGTCTGTATGCTCTTAACTGATGAGATCTCTTTCTGGCTATTGTCTTAGTTTGTGAAGGATCTTTATACATTGCATTTTTTACCCATGTCTTTAAGAGTACTTGAAAAATACTTTATTATGATTTTGTGTCTCATGATATTCCCTAGTTAGTATCTAATATTGGTGGTTTGTTCTTTCTCTCTTCCTCAATCCATCTCACATTAGGGGTTATCAAATTTATTGATTTTTTTTTCATACAAATTGACTCTTGGTCTTCCTGATCCTCTTTGTTATGCATTTGGATTTTATTTTATCATTTTTTAAAGTAACTTTTTATTATTATTACATACATACATTTTTTATTATTATTATGTCTTCAGATGCACCAGAAGAGGGCATCTGATCTCATTACAGGTGGTTGTTTGCCACCATGTGGCTGCTGGGATTTGAACTCAGGACCTTCGGAAGAACAGTCAGTGCTCTTACCTGCTGAGCTATCTCGCCAGCCCTTATTTTATCATTTTTAATATTATCTTTCTAGTCCCTTCCTTTTATAACCTTTAGGATTGTTTTAGTATTCTGTCTCTAACTGCATGGAAAGAATGCTCAATTTTTTGAATTTTAGCCTTTCTCCTGTTATGCTGGCTACTATACATTTTCCTATGAGAAATGGGCTAGCCACAGACTATGGTATTTTCACTGTGGTCGGTTAATTAAAATGAGCAGAGTACTTATTAATTTGTATAATATGGAGAGACATTATAGTCATCTTTTTGTTAGAGAAGCTTTATTTTTTAAAAATTATTTTATTTATTTACATTTCACTTGTTGCCACCCATCCCTGTCCCCCCGCCCCATAGATCCTTATCCCATTCCTTCCTCTTGCCTCCAAGAGGGTATTACCAGCCACCAGGCCTCCCCTTTCCCTGGGGCCACAAGTCTCTCAGGCATTAAGCATGTCTTCTCCCACAGAGGCTAGACCAGGCAGACCTCTGCTACATATGTGCCGGGGGCCTCTAACCCACCCATGTATGTTTATGCTTCCCATATAACTAGTGCTGTAACTTTGATTTAAATCTCTAATTTCATAGTTCCTCAGTTTTTCTAACCTTTTTGAGGTCCTACTTTTGTACTTTTCTTGCCTCTTTCTATCCTGCCTTAATCTTCTCATACTCTCTAAGATCAACTTGGAAACTATACCATTATTGATACATTCTTGGGCCAGCCAAGAGACCCTTGTGATTGAGGTTAGATGAGCATATGAAAGCATTGTAGATGACATCAGAATTATGGTGAGGGTTACAATGAAGTGGCATTGAGGAAGTAGAGTGATGTCACTAAGACCTTATAAGAGGATTTTGGCTCATTGGTGCAACATAAAACTCAAGAGACACTATGGCAGTTGAATATTAAATCTCCCTTCATACTATTTATATTATTATATTTTCTGAAGGTTTGATATAGGTCAGACACAGTATTAAGTATTTCATCTTGCAGATGTTAGCTGATAATAGACATAAGATGATCCACCCAGGTTAACGAGCTTATTCAAGTGTACATCTTGTATGCAGCAAAGGCAGTAGTTAAATACATGTGGTTCCCTTAGCTACTGTTGCATATTTCTCTGACTCTCCCTGTTAACTACAAAATAGTATCCAGTCCACCTGAGAGAGCTCCAGTCTGAGCTCTATGCCTCATGTGTTTCCTATTCCTCTTCTTTTAGTACATAGTACAGCCACTTATTTGGTTTTCCATGTGGATCACTAACCTATTGTAGGTTTTACTTGAGACATGCCTAAGTATGGACATCATTTTGTGTTTATCTAGTGTTGGTCCACAGGATAGAGGACACTACAGACTGATCGTTGCATGACTTTTCTTGAAGAGATGTGAATAAATGTCTACTCATTCATATAGAGTAACAATAGACCAAAGGATTGATTCTTCTCAATGTTTGCTTGATGAATCAATTATGGTTATTTACAGAAGCATGGGCAAGTTACAGACATCTGCATTCTAAAGATGAGTGCCCTTCCCAGGTTAATTGTTAACCTTGTAAATGCCCAGTGAGGAAGAAGCTTGAGTGTTCTCCCATAGATTTTTCTGCTAGGCCTTACTTTCTTCTATGCTAGAGGGTCCAATCTTGTGAGGACCTTGTGTGGGCAATTGCAGCAGCTCTGTTCTCAAGACAGCAATGACCTTGTGCTGGTGAGTTTTTTTTTTTTCTTTCAGTGACACAAGCTAGTGTCATTTGAGACGAGGGATTCTCAACTGAGAAAATGCTTCTATTAGACTGACCTGTAGTAGTCTGTGGGACATTTTCTTCATTAATGATTGGTGTTGGAGACCAGACAATGGTATGTGGTGACAACTGTTGATCAGGTGATCCTGGGGTATATAAGAAAGCAAGCTGAATAAGTCACGAGGAGCAATCCAGTAAGCAGCATCCCTCCATAGCCTCTGCTTCCGTTCCTGCCTCCAGATATCTACCTTGAGCTCTTGTCCTGATTTCACTAAGAGATGGATTGTGACCTCTGTCTCAGTAGCAGTAGGATAAACTTAACCCTTTTATCTCCAAGTTGTTGACCATGCTGTTTATCACAGCAAACAGAAAGTGAAGTAGGACAGGTACTCTTCTGTGTAATCCTGTCCTGAAGAACAGAGTTTCACAATAATTGTATAGAGCTTCTTGTCTCCATCAGTGACTCAGTCTGCTTCCCTTTCACCTTGTGTATTATAATGAAAAAAATGAGTAGAAAATATAAGGAAAACTTGTTCCTACTGCAATCTAGAGTTATGCTTGTGATGTCATTTATGAGCAGCACACACATTCTTCAGCTTATCATCTTTATATTCATGACTGATCAACTCTTCTCAGAAGGAGGGATGTCAGTTAACCCCAGTGGAACAATCAAGAGGCTGGGTAATTCATTTTATTTTGTAGACAATTTTCCAGAAAGCTGAAGATTTATTGATGTAAGATAAAATATTAGCTGGCAGGTAAAAATCAGCCCTTTAATGAATGTGATTAGGATAGCAGCTGGGGTGGACGGTAGTGTTTGCAATATCAGTGGAATTAATAGACCTTAAAACATTTGGGGAATCAATTAAAAGTCTTCTTTGGGATTCAAAAAACAATGTATGCTCATGTGCTTAACTTGAAAATGAGCATGTGGAGAAGAAATGGCCACACCTTCTGTTGGAAAGACATTTGAAGAGCCTCAAAATGTTTTGTCTTGACCCAGCCAGCTACATCAGGAAACCTTGGTAGCATGAATAGCAGGCATCTGGGAACATGAGCTTTGGTCTGTGCTTCCAAGAATTAAGCAAGAGGGTTGTGTGCCCTGGCCACATTCCCAAAGGTCTGCAACCTTGTTAACATTTGAAAAGAGCCAGCTTCCCACCAGGATGCAAGTGTATAAAAAGGCAGTAGATCCTGAAGTGTGTTCTTCTCTAACAGGTCACCCCAAAGACCTTCAATAGTTTTAGACCTGAAGTTTTGAGCTGAATCTTGTATATGAGTCCTTGGGAGGAATTAATTGGCCTCTGCATAGTCTACAACCACATAGATATTATCTAGCAGTTCTCAAACTAGATTAATTAACCTTCATTTCCCCCACTAACAAACAAATTAAACACAGTTTATAATGATGGACCCTTGTGCTGTTCCCTCCAGGGGAGAGTCAAGACAAGACTCTAGTCTACTCATAATTGATTTGTACACAAACTTGAAGCTTCCCCTTTTAAATAAGCAGAAAATAGAACCATAAAATAAAATGGCATTAAAAAAAGAAAGAAAGAAAATGTTGTGTGTGGGGTATTAAGTTCAAGCTATGCTCCTCCAGGATACTTATTTTAATTCAGAAAATAAATTCATGCTCTGAAAGTGTTCACTTGCTCATACGTTAGCTGCATCTTACACACATTCTGTGCAACTGTCTTAATCAGGGTACAGAACTGATAGAATGAATATATATATATATATATATATATATATATATATATATATTACAAAGGAAGCTTAATAGATTGGCTTATATACTACACATCAGGTAGAAAGTCCATTAAAGGATGTCTGCATGCTTGTTTTACCCAGTCTGTGAGGCTGGATGTCTCAGCAGTTCCAATCTGGAGACAAAGGCCTGAGGACTCCTGGAGAGCTGCTGGTCTTCAGTCCATGTTCAAAAGCTGAAGAAGCTGGTCTCTAATGTCAGTAAAGGACAGTGGCGGCAGTGACAGAGTCAGAATAGAAGTACTCATTAGCAAGGAGAGAAGGCAAGCAGAAGACTTTAGACATTTGGCCTCCTTTTGGAAAGCTCTTTTCCTTAAACCTCTTCATAGCTGGGTGACCAGTGGGAAGAGCTGCCAATGCTGGAAGAAGAGATTTCCCAATCAGTTAATCTATCTAAGAAACACCCTCACAGACCAGCCCCCAGGGGCATTTTTCTTAGTTGAGGCCGTTTGGTCGACCACCAAGATTTGCCATCATATTTTTTTTTTTAAGTTATGATAAGTAGGGGTCAGAGAAGTACAGTTTTTTGGGTCAAGGAGTCGAGGATCTCTCAAACTGTAAAACTTCCTTATTGTCCATGGAATTCTCTGCTCTAATGCCCCTCCTTGACCAGGAACTATCTTGATCTCACACCTGAAGAATACTTCCTGTGGGCAGGAGCAAGTGGGGTTGTTCTAGAGAGTGTGCCCAGTCTAGAATCTGAATTCACCTTCTGGACTATGCTCTGAAATTTTTGGAACCATTGGAATTTCTGCTCATAGCTGACATCTGACACTTTAGTTTGTCCCTGTAGGCTTTGATGTCAGGATTATGCATATTCATAGGTAAAAGAGGTGGGTGGATACTACAGGCTGGGAATTGACTCCTGGAATATACAACTGAGCTTTGACCTGTAGGATGGCCTTCTATAAATATGTGCCCAGGCTTTTCCAGATCTCCAGAAGCAGTAGGGGAATTCCCACTAGTATCCCACCTCCCCTCTTGAGTCAGGAACACGTTTCCTTTTTTTAATATTGCATATGGCTCTTTCTTGGGGAATGTTCCTTTTATGGCAATGTCCTCTCACCAGGCAAGACTCAATTGTCATAAGTCACTTCCATTTCTCCCTGTGGCTTCTGCTGTCTTATGTGGGTCTAATCACTGGTGCTTGCAGTGATGGATGGTTCAGGTAGAAGAGGACAAGGTAATCATTCCATGTGCATGAGTGTTTGCTGGTAGCAGAGGGAGAGAAACACACAGATACATACTGCAATGAATGCCATAGAACTGCAGAATCCGAGAGCTGAATGGTCTCCAGAGGTCCACAATTTTGACCAATTAGCCATTTGACAATTCCTCAACAAAGAAAGCATTCCTTGTGAAAAATACTGAGAGAATAAATTCTTTTCATTCAGGCAGAAGCTGAAGAGTTAACTCATAAATTTCTCATCCAATAGTCCAGATCTTCATCTGGGGACAAGAGGGGACATGCAGGCAGAAAGAGATAAATCTCACTAAATCAGAAAAAAAATGTACTGACTTGAGAGCAGGAAAAGTCTATGCATTTAAATGTGGAAGATTTTATATTAAAATGGCATGGCTGTGGGAACTTAAGTCTGACTCTTCCATCAACTACCTGTGTGATCTACATATTGCCTCAAATAGTTTCCTAACTACTTTCACGTTTAGATTTGCAAAATCATTATGCTGTCATTCCAGTACCTCATGAGGTATTTGCGAATATGAATTGACACAGTGAGCATGGAATGTATTGTGTGCTGGAATATGCAGTTTACAAGTATCTCTCAAGTTCAGTTTGTATCTAAGATCCAGAGTCTGTCAGGACCAGTAAGTATATGGGTAACTTCATTTTTTCCCATAACTTACTGCTCTCAGAATGTAAAATTTGTTGTCTAGATAAAAATAATATTCATATGTTTCTGCTAACAGTTTATATCAATTTTATTTTATTTCATTTTGTTGACAGAGACTTCCATGTACTGTGGTGAAGTAGGAAGCAAATACCAAGGAAAGCCAAGGACAAGGACAAGGCAATGTGTCCGACAAGGAGGGCTGATTCTAGAAAACCAGAGTTGCTTAAGGCTAGAAAAGGGAGCTATGGCTTCACCCAGCTGTAATGTACCTTGGGCATCAGAACACTCAGCTTGGGCATCAGCATGGCTTCACCCAGCTGTAATGTACCTTGGGCATCAGAGCACATAGCTTGTTGGAACCTCTGGTTCCTTCAATTAAAAAAAAAAAACATTTAAAAATATTTTAAACACTTAGCTTTTTACATATGTTTTGCACACTGTAACTCCCAGGACCTCTTGCAGCTCTCAACTGTGGGCTCCTGCATCTGGTGCGCATGGCCCTTTGCTCTCCTTCCTTTGTGTTTTAGAATGATGTACAAGAAAGGCAAGCACAGTCAGAGCTGAAGTCATCAAAACAGCCGAGATGGAAATCAGTTATTCATTCAACAGTTGTTTTTAAACATCAACTGTATGTTAACAACAGGTAATGGGGTCACAGGGGAAAACCAAGACAGACAAGAGCTTGAGCCTCCCATTCAGGAGCAAAGTGGGTGAATAAGTGGTTGAGAAAAGAAGATGGAATAGCCACCTATTATATAGATTGTGAAAATACTTTACAAAATTGGTCAGGCATTTTCACCAACCAAATCCCAAGAAAACATAGGGCAGTGTCCTTTAGAATGCATTAAGTTTTCATCTGCATCTTTTAAAAAAAAACTTTTATTGCATTATGATGAGAAAAGTTACATGATTTCAATTTATCTGAATTT
>NW_022196896.1:24272158-24272915 GCF_008632895.1 Mastomys coucha | reverse complement strand
AAACAATACTACTAATAGAGAGGCTAAGATAGGAGAAGCAAGATTTCAAGACCCTTATGTTATACACAGCCAGACACTGTCACAAACATACATACTGACATTGTATATAGATTGTACAATGTTGGACCTATTCCTCCAATTACCAAATTAGATAGAGCATTGGATGACAATCAACAAATTTCCAAATCCTCATATTATTGGATTTCAATCGATTAGGATATGTTGGTAATATTAATTTTCAAATTAATATATTAAGAAAAAGTAATTGTCACTTCCTGTTTTTGTTGTAAAAGGTGGAATTAGGTTTGTATGGATTTGTTGGAAGATTACCTTCTTGCTTCTTCTAGGGTGTATTGCTCCTTATGTTGATGTTTTCCATCTATTATCCTTTATAGAGCTGGATTTGTGGAAAGATATTGTGCGAATTTGGTTTTGTCATGGACTATCTTGTTTTCTCCATCTATGGTAATTGAGAGTTTTGCTGGGTATAGTAGTCTGGGCTGGCATTTGTGTTCTTGTAGGGTCTGTATGACATCTGCCCCGGATCTTCTAGCTTTTATAGTCTCTGGTGAGAAGTCTGGTGTGATTCTGATAGGCCTGCCTTTATATGTTACTTGCCTTTTTTCTCTTACTGCTTTTAAAATTCTTTCTTAGTTTAGTGCATTTGGTGTTTTGATTATTATGTGACAAGAGGAATTTTTTTTCTGGTCCAGTCTATTTGGAGTTCTGTAGGCTTCTTGTATGTTCATGGGCATCT
>NW_022196896.1:24251795-24271306 GCF_008632895.1 Mastomys coucha | reverse complement strand
TTCTGGGATCCTGGGATCCTGGGCTTGTTAAATCACCTGGGAGTGTGGCTTTCTCTATGAGTTGTGGGGCTGGTGGAGTTCCTGTGTGCCTGGTCCTACTGGACCCAATTACTCCCAGTGTTGGGACAGATGTTGGTTCCTGCTCACCTCTGATCCTGGGTATGTCAGAGCGCCTGGGAGTGGAGCTTCCTCTGGGTGTTGTGGGACTGGCTGCAGAGCTTGAGCCCAAGGTCTCTGATCCTGGATGTGTCAGAGCGCCTGGGAGTTCCTCTAGGTGTTGTGGGACTGGCTGTGGAGCTTGTGCCCAAGGTCTGCTCTGGACCCCAGCCCAGGCAGACCGGAAGGAACCGGAGTCACTGGGCTGGTGGAGTTCCTGTGTGCCTGGTCCCGCTGGTCCCAGTTACTCCCAGTGTTGGGACAGATGTTGGTTCCTCTTTCATCTGCATCTTGATCAACTCCACTGATGGGAAAAGGGTCCTGAGTTAAGAGGGAACTAATAGAGCATTACCAAGGCTTACCAGTTTTGTAAACTAAGATAAACAAGCTAACAGAAGAGAATAAACAGTACTTGCTCAGAGGTCATTAATAAATAAGGCAGAGGACTTGCAAGTGGAATGCTAGGACTCATACATTGGGTCAGGCAGAGCACCATCTGGGACTACCGAGACAGTTGGATCCCTGGAGCTCAGGCCTTAGCCAGCCTAACTGCAGTTGTGATGGGCCATGCTGGTCCAGGTCCTGGCTCCTTACTCTGTTCTGTTTTTATTGTAAATACCAAGCTTTCCTTCACCTTGATACAGTGTTGTCAGAAATGTTATGCTTATGCATCTTTGTCACAATTATAGTAATTTCCCTTGACAAAAATGGATCAATGTAAAGAGGAGAGTAAAGAATACTGACGTGTTCTACAGGAGCACAGACAGAGTGAAGATGGGGAGGCCAGAGAATGCGGAAGAATGAGGAACTTCTAAGACTCACCATCGGGGGTTAAAAAGGCAAGGGTTGGAACAAGCTGGGGAATGTGGGGGTTTATCTCATGAGAGGGGGCACCAAATGACAATGGTGGAATTTGGAGAAAGAAACAGCGAGGCCTTGCTACTGCTCAGAGCATGGTGACTGAACACCGCTCATGATATATATCTGAGCAGCCTTTTAATCCGATACCAGAATGATAAAATGGGCCTATCAGTGAGCTACTTGAGCTTACTGTGTGTTTTAGCTGCACTGCCTTTTCTTCTTGAAGGCAAGCTGACTGCTATTTCTTCCCACTTGGCAATTCCACTGTCAGACTTGGATGATTTGCTGACATTTTAGCACTAGCTACAATCTATTTTCCACACTAAATTCTGAATTAGAGACTTTATGCACATAATACGGATTTAAAACATTTCCCTGCAGAGGTTAATGTGCTTAAAGGTCAGTGGAGTGGGGTGTGTTTTGGAAGAATGTAGTATAAAGCATTTAAAAAATATAGATTTGACAGGTCTTTTGCAAGCTTTATTGTCTAAAATGTAATGTGTAGTTTCTATGAGATTAATATGCTCACAAAAGAAATCATTACTGGTCCATTGATGGACTGAACTGTTTCTGAAGCTATTGTAACACCAAATCCATAGAGTGCAATGTTCACAGGGCAGCAGTGAAGGTGTAACTCAGCCCTGTGTGATTGCAATGTTTAAGTAGAAAGCAAGATTCAGGGTAAGTGTTCTGTAACAATGTCTTCTCTAAATAACAGAGTATTTACTGATTCACCAAGAAAACTGTGATGTTCAAAGGGATCATGCGTATCTCAAGCAATTAGCATGTCTACAAAGCATCTCCTGCAATTCATAGGGAAGACGGGAAAATGTTATCTAGAATGTGAAATGTAGGGGTCGTTTCAAAAGTAATGGGTACTGACACAGAGCTACAAACAATTTTAAGGTTTACACATCACTCAAAGAAATTGGATTAGAGCCAGGAAAAGCGATGAGACATTTTATGGTTTATAAAATGTATTAAGGGCATTCAGGACAAGACGAAATAATATTTACCTTCTCCTGAAATGCAACGAACATGAAGGTAGAAGGTTCTGTGTCATTTAAAATGTTACTGTTCTGAGTTTATTTTGTTCAAAGAGACTTCACCTCAACAATGGCCTGGGCACATTAGAAAGTTTACAGGTGGCATGCAAAGAAAAGCTTAAAGCCTGATAGTCAGGTGCATTTCTATTTGTTGTCTAGTAACTATCAAGCCTTGATCTGGAGTCTCAAGTAGGAGCAGATTGCCATTTGTTCTACTTGGAGATATAGAAAAGGTTAGGGATATATAATATATATTATATATAATTAATATAGTAATATATATAATTTAGGGTTAGGCTTGGATTAATATTTGTGGATGCAGGTTTGAGAGGCTGACTCAAGAAGTCTGGACTTCAGGGCCATCAGTAATGTCATATGTATATGGACATAGCCCTGCTTTAAATAATGCCTTTCTCTGCAATATCTGTTCAGACCTCAATTCCTGGAACTCTTGGTGCTACTTTATTTGAAAATAAGGACTTCGTATATAGTGACCTGTAGGTTAAAATGGGTGGCCTGAGTCTGACCCAGGGCTCTGACCCCTGGGCAAGGCAGGACACTGGAAGTTTGACTGCGTGCACTCCTGCCACCAGGCGTCGGGCTGTGAGAAGACACAGGACCCTGCTCCGGGGTAGCAAGGCACAGTCTGAGGTCCCCACTGAACTGCTGGAGTCTAGTCCCCGGGTCCCATGGAGGCCAAGAACACCAAGTTCTAGCTCTTGGATACCACAGACACCGCTTAATGTCGCCAAAGAGCTGAGAAAGGAGGAGGAGCCCAAAGGGCTGGCTCTGGCCAGGGGCCGAAGGGAAAAGGGCAGGAGGAGAGCTCCGGCTGGATCCCACAGGGATGACAGTGTCCTTAGCTTGCTTGGGGTGGGTTGGCTTGGTTTGGTGGAAAGCAAGGCTGAGAGTGCTGGGAGGCCTCCTGCGGGAGATAAGATGACTCCTGCAGCTCTTTAGAGGAAGACCTGCTCCATTGTTTCCCACAGCAGATCCCGCTGAGAGGACCTTGGTTTTAAGGCAGTTATTGTCCTGGTGGAGAGGAGAATTGGGATGACTGGAAACAAAACCTGTACCCCTCTTTCTCAGGGCTGGCCTGAGGTTAAATACCTTTTGCAGGGAGGAGTGTCAGGGAAGGAGAGCTTAATTGGCTAAGCCCTTCAGGCCTTTAGGTACCTCGTTAAAATGGAGATCTGTCTTGAGCTAAGTGCTCTGTAGTCCTCTATCCGTGGAAGGGCTTGGGGCATTGCTCTACCTGACTGAAGGCCACAGAATTAAGGAGAACTGAGGTCAGGAGGCTAAGTGTCTGGGAGCCTGGCAAACGCCTTTTGTCCCTTGCAGGCACACCTGCTGGGTCTCCCAGGTTTAAATCTAGCTCATCCAGAAAATGGGCTGCCTTTCATGGTCCCACAGTGACCTCCTTGGATTATCCTGAACATATGGAATATGAAGGCTATGGGGAGCAGAAGAATATATTCATTGGGGGAAGAGAGACTTTAGAGCATTGGCAGGGAGAAGTGGGGAGGACAATTTTCCTTAGTACAAAGTAAAGGGAGCCATATATGTGAAACTGCCATAGGAGAACCTGTTACTTTGTATGCTAAGTTAAAATATAATTTTTCAAAAGGAAGAAAAAGGGCTTGGGAGATAGCTCAGCTCCCTAAACACGAGGGCCTGAGTTCGATTCCTAGCATCCATGTAAAATGCTAGGTGTGGTAGTTCAAACCATAAACCCAGCACAGATACTGCAAGGACAGACAGGTGGATCCTTATGGCGCACAGTTTAGTCAGCCTAGCTGCGAGAGACCTTGTCTCTAAAACCAAGGTAGGAAGGGGTTGAGGGAGATACCTGTATATAAATACATGTATGCATATATAGACATGGCATCGGGAGACATGGTAGCAGGGTCTGAGCCAGTTGGTCTGACTGTACCACGAATCAGGAAGAGCATGCTCAGCTCGCTGCTGTGTCCTTTTCATCCAGTCCTGGACCCCTAGGCTATGGGATGGTGCTGCCCACATTTAGGGTGGGTTTTGTTAACATCAGGGCCTCCAAAGCCCATGACATCACATGGGTGGGCCTCGCAGACCTGTTGCCAAGGCAACAGCTGCCATTTCACAGAATCCACTGGACTCACCTCCCACCTTTACCAGTGACCACTAAGTCAGAACCCAAATATATACACGGGGAACATTCCTCTTGCTCTCTCTCTCTCTCTCTCTCTTTCTCTCTCTCTCTCTCTCTCTCTCTCTCTCTCTCTCTCTCTCTCCCTCACCCCCTCCCCATCCCCTCCCATTTTCCTTCTCCCTCTCTCCCTCTCCCTCCTCTCTCTCCGCTACTGCCCCCTCTCTCCCTCTCAATTAAACCTCTTACATGTGGAACTGTTTGGGCCTAGTGTGTGGTATGTTCTGACACAAGCCGCCATTCTAACACATCAGGTTTCCCCAGCTCTATTAGCCCAATCTCAACATTTCTTCACAGGCATGCCTAGAGGTTTGTTTCCTAGATGAGTCTAAATATTTTTAAGTTGATTATCAATATATAATTTAATTATATGTGGGTGCCTGCAGAGACTAGAAATGTCAGATGCCCCTGGAGTTGGGAGTTACAGGTGATTGTGAGCTGCCCCAATGTGGGTGCTGGGACTTGAACTTGGGTCTTCTGCAAAAGCAATGCATACTCTTAACTGCTGGGCCATGTCTCTAGTCCCTCTGGCATCAATATTAACCACTGCAATGCCTGGGTTGGACAGTCTACCTTTATTGCTGGGAACATAGACCAGGTTCCCAGGACTTGGAAAGGGAGTGGGGCTCTATGTTGGGGATGTAATTTCAGTCTCATCTCCTAGTATATCTTAATAAACTTGTATAATTTTACACACTCTATCAGGCTCTCTGGGTGTCACCTTCTCTCCAGGCCCTCCCTTGACATTGAGATGTTTTGATCCCCCGTGGGTTTATGTAGTGTTGTCCTCTTATCCTGGAGTCATTGGTGTCCCCAGCCATTTTAGATGGCTCACTGAGGTGCTTTAGCAAGCTCCCCAGCTACTGTGAGAGTTGGACAAGGTGACTTGGGATTGGAGGAAAAGCCACACCATATAGGTGAGTCCAGGAGACAGGATATGGGACGAACCTGCCCAGACATTTGTCCCTCCTCATGAAACTGCAAGCTGTTTCTCAGAACAGCCAGTCTGGAGACATCCCAGGTGGCTGAGTGGCCGCACCTGCTGAACACCAGCTGTGCGTATTTGAGGCTCGTGGCAGTGCCATGGCCAGGGCAATGGCATGCTATAGCTTTTCACCTTTCCCATCACAGTTACCTTCTCAACAGCTCCTGCTGCCTCCGGATGATGCCTTCCAGACACAAGCCCTTCACACTGAGACTGCTTTTATATCTTGTGACCACTTTGGGGCTGAAAAACATCCAGGCTTTTCTAGCTTTCAGAACTTGCCTCTCTGGTGTTGTAGCAATTGATAGAACAATTGAGCAATTGCTTGATCGATAACATGAGGTCTGAATACTGTGGACGGTTGGCTAGGATTCTCTTTGATTGACATCTTGCTTCCTATACAAAAGTTAGGAAAATAGACACGATTACAAACATTGCTTATCTTAAATGCAAAAACCCAACACCCATGCCAGCTTGTCACTGTTCCCCAGTTGCCTAAGGCTGCCTAAGGCTGTGGAGTATGGGCAGCCATACATTAGGAAAGAAGCTGATTCTGCCACAGTCCACCAATTTGCGGTTCTCATCGACATGGATGTCAAATTGTGTTACTGTTAAGACAAGCGTTCTTTAGGTCAAGGGTGATAAATCGTATCTTACTTAATTGCAAGGGTGCTGGAGAAGTTATTTAGGGTTTTTGGCAAAGCTACAAGGAGAAAAATAATCTGTATTCTGGGGGAAGGAAAATGGCTTCAATGGTGCTAGCTGGAGCTACTTCCTCAGCAGCTGGGCAAGCAGCTGGGGAGGTTTTGAATAAGCATTCCTGCTTAATGTCTCGGTTCCATGGGAAGAGAGAAAGTCAGGATGGACTGACTTCTGCTTCTTTAACTTGGTTGTAAGGTGCAGGAGAAGTGGAACTGCACCTAGAAGGGGAAGCTGGGCCAAGGTCTGGTTGGAAAAAGAACAATAAAATTGACTAAGGTACCTACCTACATATGCATGTACCTTTTCATTACTATGTAGACTTTGGTCTATTTAAATACTGGGGGAAAAGGGCCATTCATGAGTTAAAGTGTAGCCAAGCAGAGAATGCTGCTCTTGCCACCAAGATGACTCAAAATCTCATGTGGGTTCTGAAGTTTTGTGGACATTTTCTGTCTCTGACCTTATTTTCCTCATTTGTAAAATGAAGACACTGTTAGAAGATTTCTCCTATGGGGTTGTGATCTGTGGAAGCTTTAGACATTAAATCTTTCTACGGGATAAAGCTGGGTGGTCGGAGGGTTGTATTATCCTGGTTTCATTGAATGACACGGCCACTGGCAACATCCTCTCTGCTTGATGGAGCTGGGCAAACACAAGGAATTAACAGGCTTGTCTGCCAGCATTTCTGGCAGATAGGAAAGAATGCACACTTTGTGGGAGGACTGTAAACTCTGGAGACAGAGGAAATGATGTTCAAACTAACCCTTGTCATTTGCCAGCTGTGGAAGTTTTGTGAGTTGTTTATTGTTCAGTGGTTAGTCTTCTAATTGGAAAAGGAGAACAATAACAAGTACTTTGTACCATATTGAATAAATAACATTTATAAGGTGTCCGGCACCTAGTAGGCGCTTAATGGATGGAAGTCATTAAGATGAATTTCAAATGTACTTAAGACCTTTTAGTATAGAAGTTTAGTATAGAAGTTTAGTATAGAAGTTTACATCCTGACCCATCCTGTCTGTATCAAATATTGAGCATGGTTTCCAACACACTTAATGCTTTGAGAATAAAAATAATATTCAAGCTGAGATTATTTTCCTCTTCTACATGTGGTTTCTCATGCCTCTACATGTGTGGCTTGGGTGGTGGATTCCATTCAGTTATTATGCAACAGCCTGATGTTCCAAAGATGCTGTGTTGGACAGAGAGGTACATTTAAAACACACACAAGTAACATCAAGTCAGATCCATGGCGGCCGCAGGAGATGAGCTTGGCCAGATGTTCTCAGCCTCTCACAGGCTGACTCACAGGTGGCCTGTAGTGTTGTGTGCAATGGCTCAGAGGATAATGATTCTCCCAGCTGAGTTCTCCATCATGGCTGGGTCAGGTTCTGGCACAGCCCCAGATTTATGAGCTCCTAGAAAGGGCGAGTGCAGATGGAGAAAATTCTAGCACTAGCTTTAGTAAGAGGATTGGGAGTTGCATAGAACTGTCACTGCCTGACTTATTATATGGTGTTATACTTCTCAGCTGCATGTGGCAGCTGACCCCCTGGCATCCCCTATGACCCCCTCATCCTCTCCATGTAGCGTCTGACTCCCTCCCATCCACTCCTATTCCTCTCTCTAATTAGTCCCTCTGGTGAAGCTTATCCTTGAAGTGCTCACCTCGCTCATGATATTTGTTGGAAATCTTTTCTTTTGTCTACTATTCCATACAGCTATGAATTCTACAGAGCCACACATATTCTGTACTGAAGTCATAATTCAGAACCTGCAGATTAAGCTTGTCCTAGCTTTCTTTCGAAACCTCTGCAGTCCTGAACACAGTCTTGTACAAAATGAATTGTATGTCTTTGGTTTGCTGTTCAGAGATGTTTAACTTATTACTGAATGATTGGATCTTCCCAAAAGTTTTTTTTGCACCAGTCATAAAGAAAAGAGAAAATTCTTAATGTGAATAGCTTGTTATTACTGGAAATAGAACTCAGTTTCTGTAACATCCAGATACACCCTTTGGACATGATTGTGTCCATTTCTGCCTCTTTCTAGCACATAAGTCCTCAGCCTCAGTTCTAGAAACAGCTGCTGGCAATTTAGTAATGAGTCTTCACTTTAATTAATCAACTGAAGAACATGTGGGAGGTCTACATTTACTGTGTCAAAATTTTGACACAAGCATGCGTGCAGGAAAATCATGCATACCCAGAAAAATCCAGATGCTTTTTGACAGCAGTCAAGAAGTAATCAGAAATTTGTGCATTAGAAATATACAACTACCTCTGCATAGATCAATGCATGTATCTTTTTTTCCTTTTTTTTTTTAAAGATATATGCTGTGGTTACCAGAATAAACTTAACAGTACAAGAACATAAGTACAGAATTATGTGTTTGGGAAGAAAATCAAAATTCACAAATGTCAGACCTGAATAACTGTGACTTAGAGAAGGAGAATCATGTAGGAGAGAGAGGCTTCCCCTCCTGCTTGAAAGAAGTGGAAACACAAACAGAAAATATGTCTTATCTTGGCATTGTGATAAGCAAGGAACAAGCTTGCTTCAGGGGGTATGTATGTTCCACCTAGTGGGAAAACAAGGAAGATATAAGCCTCACTTTTGTTCTCTAAGGCCTGTGGGAGTTCAGGAGAGTGACATAGAAAAGGGAGCAGTGACTGAGGTATCATTGTGTGAGAGCTGGATTGTTCTGGTGAAGATGACAGTGAAGAAATACATGCTAATGCAGAGAGGATTTCCATCTATACCCAGTAATGTATGCCCCCATTTGCCACGAATGGTGTTTGTGCATATATGTGCACATACTTACATATTCACATGTACTGTAATCTTAGTACCTTAGCCAACTTGTGTTGATTTTGAGATGCTGTTTCCATGTGCTCAGTTCATTTACAAAGGTTAGAAAAAGCCCACAATTTCTTCGATCATAAAGTAGGTGAATTGAAACAAGTGAATGGGGGGCAGCAAGATGACTCAGCAAGTAAGGAGGTTTTCTGCTGACCCTGACAACCTGAGTTAGAGTCCCTTGGGTCCACATGGTGGAAGGAGAGAACTGATTGGTTGGTTGATTTCTTTTTATTAATTAAAAACATTTTTCTCTCATACAATTCATCCTGATTATAGTTTCCCTTCCCTCCACAGCTCCCAGCTTCCCCCAACTCCCCTTTCTCCCATATCCACTCTTTCTCTGTTTCTTTTCAGAAAAGAATAGGCCTCCAAGAGACAAAAATCAAACACAACAAAATAAAATATAGTAAGACAAGGTGAAAGCCCTCATATCAAGACTGGGTAAGATAAACCAATAGGAAGAAAAGAGTCCCAAGAGCAGGCAAAAGAGTCAGAGATGTAACCAATAACATTGTTAGGAATACCACAAAACCTGACAAGCTAACAGGCATTAGAGAACCTGGTACAGACCTATACAGGCCCCATGCTTGCCACTTCACAAATTCTCTGTGAGCCCATGTAAGTGCTGCTTAGTTGACTTGGTGGAAGATGTTCTGATGTCCTCCATTCCCTCTGACTCCTTCAATCTTTCCTCCCCATTTTCCTTGGTGTTCCCTGAGCTCCGAGCTCCAAGAGATCTCCAATTTAGACTCTGTCTTTCTATAATGTCTGTCTGTGAGTCTCTGCATCCAATCCTATCTGCTGCAAGATGAAGCCTCTCTAGTGACTACTCAGACAAGGTACCAATCTAATGAGTATAGCAGAATATCATTAGGAACCATTTTATTGATTTGGTTTAGTTTCATACCAGGTAATAAATATGGATCTATTTGGATTCTTCTACATGCAGACATTCAGTTTGACCAGCACCATTTGTTGAAAGTGCTGTCTTTTATCCATTTTATATATTGTATGTATATTTGGCTTCTTTGTCAAAAATAAGGTGTCCATAGGTGTGTGAATTTATGTCTTGGTTTTTGAGTTGATTTCATTGACCAACTTGTCTGTTTTTATGCCAATACCATGTGTTTTTTATTACTATTACTTTGTAGTAATACTTAAAATCAGGGACGGTGATACCTCCAAAAGTTCTTTTATTGTTCAGGATTGTTTTAGCTATCCTGTGGTGTGTTTTTTTCTCCTCATATGAGGTTGAGAATTGTCCTTTCAAGCTCTGTAAAGAATTATATTGGAATTTTGATGTGCATTGCATTGAACTTGTAGATTGCTTTTGGTGGGATGGCCACTTCTACTATGTTGACCCTACTGATCCATGAACATGGAAGATCTTTCTTCCTTTTCTTCATCCTCTTTCTCCTCTTCTTCCTACTTTTTCTTCAATTTCCTTCACACACTTGAAGTTTATTATACAAGTCACTCACTTGGTTAGAGTTACCCCCAGATATTTTATATTATTTGAGGCTATTATGAAAGGTGTTGTTTCCTCATCCATTTGGGCTATTGATTTTTTTTTTTTTTTAGTTAGTCCTATATTTATCCATTTTGTTGCAAGAGTTGATCACCTGTAGGAGCTTGCTGATGGAGTTTTTAGGGTCCATTTATTTCCATACTGGAAATAAAGATACTTTGACTTCTTATTTCCTATTTGTATCTCCCTGATCTGCTTCAGTTGTCTTATTGCTTAAGCTAGCAATTCAAGTACTATATTGAGTAAGCATGGAGAGAGTGGACACTTTGTCCTATTCCAGATTTTAATAGAATTGCTTTGAGTTTCTTTCCATTTAATTTGATTTTGCTTATAGGCTTGCTTTCAACTGCCTTTATTATGTTTAGGTATTTCCCTTGTATTCCTAATTTCTTTAAGACTTTTATAATGAAACGATATTGGATTTTGTTAAAGGATTTTTTTTAACATCTAATGTGATGGTTTTTTTCTTTTAATTTATTCATATGGCAGATTACATTTACTGATTTTCATATATTGAACTTTCCTTGCATCTCTGGGACGAAGCCTACTTGGCTGTAGTGGACAATCTTTTGATATGTTCTTGGATTCAGTTTGCAAATATTTTATTAAGTATTTTTGCATTTATGTTCTTGAGGAAATTGGTCTGTAATTCTCTTTCTTTGTTGAGTATTTATTTGATTTGGGTATCAGGAAGACTGTGACCTCATAAAATGAATTTGGTAATGTTCTTTATGTTTCTATTTTGTGGAATAGTTTGAGTAGTATTGGCATTAATTCATCTTTCAAATCTAGTAGAATTCTGTACAAAGACCATCTGGCACTGTTGTTATTGTTGTTGTTATTAGGAGATTTTAAATGACAGCTTTTATTTCAGTCTATTTAAATTGTTTATCTGATCTTGATTTAATTTAGGTAAGTGGTAGCTATTCAGAAAATTATCCATTTCCTCTAGGCTTTCCCAGTTTTGTAGAGCATACATTTTTTGAAGTATGTCCTTTTGGTTGTCTGGATTTCCATATTTTTCTCTTTGTTATTGTTTTTGTTTTACTGTGGTGGTTTGATAGGATTCAGGGAGTTATTTGAAATTTTCTCTTTTAATGTTCTTTGTGTCTGAATATGTGGCCAATTTTGGAGAAAGTTCTGTGAGCTATTTCAAAGAAAGTATATTTTTTTAGTGTTTGGGTGGAATGTTCTGTAAATATCTGTTAGATTCACTTGGTTCAGGATTTCAACTCCAGTATTTCTCTGCTTTTGTTTTTATCTAAATGTCTGGTCCATTGGTGAGAAAAGGATATAGACATCTCCCAGTCTAAGTGTGTGAGGGTCAATATGTAATACGTGATTTAAGCTGTAAATTCTTTTAAAATGTGGGTGCTCTTGTGTTAGGAATTGAAATGTCATCTTGGTGGATTTTTCCTTTGAGTATGCAGTGTCCCTCTTCAGAGAGAACTGATTTTGCCAAGTTGCTCTGTGACCTTGATACACACACTTTGAAACACACTGTGAAAGTGTTGGTAACCACTCAGGGCCCTCAAGACCAAGTTCTCAGCACAAATGAGATTTATTTTCCCCCAGAGGGACAGAAGGCAGGGGCAGAAGAAGAGGGTAAAGAGGAAGGGAACAAGGGAGAGGGGTAAGGGGTGTTGCCTTGGAATGGGTATAGGTGGAGGTGGGGGGGGGTGGAGGACTGCCTCTGAATAGAGAGGGGACAGACATGGCACATAGGAAAATGGTTGATTATAAAGTGGCAGGTTATAAAGGTAAAGGGGAAAACCCCATGTTTTGATGAGGTGTTTAATTTTAATTAGGTGTGTTAATTAGGTGAGCAAAGGGGGCTTTTGATTGGACTTCAATACTTTGAGAGCTGGACCTTGGTAGTCAGTCTCACTCAGGAGGAGGAAGAGGAGGAGGAGGACGAGGCCAAATAAGGGAATAGACCTTGGGGGCTAGCTTAGGAATGTAATCTAAGGGGTTTTAGCAAGGCAGAGGGAATGGAGAAGGGCAAAGCCTACCAGGGACATGTTTGCCATGTTTTAGATGGTTAGAGTCCCTTCACACACCTCATGCTTGTGTAAAGATATGAAATTACAAAAAATAAGCAGCGATGGGAGAAAATAAGTAGATACAACCCAATGCTCTCCCTGAATAATTGGAATATTTATTACACACATGAGTCCATATAAGTATAGATATGAAAATCTTGGACAAAATCAAAGCAATGACCAGGAAGCCAGTGGATCAGTCTAGCACCTCTCTACAAAGCAAGCGATTGACAGACATTATTCTCTTTGTGTCTGTGTCTGTGTCTGTGTCTATCTGTCTGTCTGTCTGCCTGCTGTCTGTTTCTCTCTCTCTCCCTCTTTCTCTGTTTCTCTCATAGAGATTCAAAGTGAAGAAAAACCTCAGAGTCCTTCTAGGGTGTTTGGGTAACAGTTTCCTAGGGATCTGGGTGGGGTGTCTTTTTCTTTTGCTTCCTTTATGGGTTTCTCTTGTTAGCATGCCACTGCTGACAGTCTTCCTCAGCAGTTTGTCTTCTACAGAATATGCTGAAGTTGCCTGGCAGCTTCCAAGATAAGAGCAATCAGCCTCACAGACTGCAGCTTGGGCACCTGCACCTGGTCTAGGACAGGAATGGGGGGAGCAGTGGATCCATGGCCAGGGTCCCCCTCCTGGCTTACAGAGTTTAGAAGACAGCCCCTGAGGCTTTCCATTGAGGGCTGTGCTTGGAGCAAAAGCAGGATATATAAGTCTTTGCTTACTCCAATGATGTCGCCTTATAATGCACTGGGCTCCTTGGGAGTGTGTGAAGGCTTCTTATATAAAGAGTAATGACCTAACTTACACAGCAAGCAGGGAGAAAAGAGAGCAGTCTGCTCTCTAGCAAAGGCCGGAGTTTGAGTGAACAGTGGGTGGGAAGGCAATTTTGAGTCTAGGATTAGCAGCGATTTCTGAAGGGATGTTCCAAGAAACATTACTAACTTTTATTCCAAATAGGGAGTTCAGCTGTTACCTGAAATCTGAAGGCATCGGTTTGGTGGAGTGAAGAGTTCACAAGTAAACTCACTGAGTGTGGTGTAGCCCAGCTGTCAAGGCAAGAGAAAACTTGTGTCCACTCCAGGAGTCTTCAGGAAAAAATGCCAACACAGGAGCACTCTGATTCTCTTGCCACAAGGAGTACACTCTATAAGAATTCAGAGGAGAGATTGAATTGAGATTGGAGAGGAGAGCTGGGAAGCTGAAGGCAGGACTCTGAAAAAGGTGTCAGAATAGTGTGGGCTTTGTATCTGGAAGGCAAAGTTGTGTTTACATAGGAGAAAAAAAGAAAAGAAAAGGCAAAGGTTAAGTTCTTTCACAGCTGGAGACTTTGTTGCAACTCTGAACCAGTTAAAAATTCTGTTTCCTAGGGGTAAGTCACATGATGCCCTTGGAAATGAGAAGGGAATGAGAAGAAACCTGGACTAAGAAGAAGTTGCCAGGGATTGCATTTCTACACATGAAGAATAGCAGGGTGTGGGAGAATGGGATGAGGAATGAAGGGTGGGGGATTGGGAGGTGGGGTGGTAGAGCAGCTAGGGAAGACAAAGGAGGGAGGCAGGGTGGAGGAGAAGAGGAGAAAGGAAGAAGAGAGAAAAAACCAGCAACAAGCAGACAGGGGAGAAGGGGAAACTGAAGGTGAGAGGTAGGATGAAGGAAGAGACACAGAGTGGCAGAGGCAGACTGCAGAGGGGTTTCTGGGAAGAGTATAATTACTCCAAAATGACGGGGAAAAGAAACTTTCATATTTGAAGAGTTGAGATGCTTATTCTCAAAGGGCACACATATAGGTGTGCGTCATGTAACCTTCCCCTTGGCCAACAGGAGGCTTGAACCTTACTAAAAGGGCAGCTCTAGCGGGCTACAGCAAGGGGAGAAGTGCCGAGAGGGCGCCATGGGAACAGGCATCCTGTGTACTCTATTTGGTTCCTGAACCAGATTTTTAACTAGCTGCCTGTAGCTAGTTGGTTGTAGGGTTTGTTTCCAGTAAGAATTGTTTCTTCCTATTAAAACCCCTACTGAATGGGCTACTTGATACAGGCTACTTTTGTTCTGCTGAAAACTTTTCATGATGCTTGCAATTACTGTCCCAGACTCTGGTTGCATGCTCTCTTTCCTTCCCCCGTCCATCGCTGCTCACTAGTGGACAGTCTTCTGTGCAGCATGGCGTTCCTGCTCCTCACTGGGCCTGTGGCAACCCTGCCTTTCACCTGACTGAGCCTCACCACATCCCGCTCATGGCAAATGCTGCTGAGTGGGCACAAAAGTAGGCGTGAGGACTGTAGCAGCAAATAGGACACCATCCTAGCCTGTCAGTTGCTTGTAGTCTTGTTAAGGAATGGGACAAGCCAACTGCTGGACTGGGTATTGTTTCATAGCCAAAGAGCTGGTAAAGAGCTCTAAAGAGCTACCTAGCCCTGGCAGAGGGGCAGGGGGTGATTTTTCTGTAAAAGAAAAGGATGTCAAGGTAGTGAATTAGTGGTCAACAGAGTGAGGAGAGAGTGACGTGTGACACTATATAGACGTTTTAGTGAGCAGGACACAGTTAGGGAATGGCAAGGCATGGTGAATACTAAGACTGCAGCTAAGCTAAGCAATCATTAGTCAGTCAGTTTATGTTCCATTCACTCTCTGTCCAGCCACTCAACCCATTGTGGTTTATATAAAGCAAGAGACTTAAGGAAACAGAAAGATTTTACATTTTCTTCATGAAAGAGAGAGAGAGAGCACAGATAGGCGAGCTGCAAGGAGTAAGTTGAAGATCAGTGGGTCACAACTGACCTGCTAGCCAGGGTGTCCTCATGCCCCTGTCATCTCCAGACTTTGTTGCCAGGACACCAGGCACCTAAATGTCTAGTTAATGTGGCTTCCTCCTTGACTGAAGCATAATTGAAGGAAAGATGATGGGGTATTCAGCAGTGAGGAAATGAGTCAGAGTCTATGCAGAAGCCAACTAGATGCTTGAGCAATTTCCTTAAATGAGATATGAAAGGAGAATCTTGAAAAGGAATGGATCTCGACTCAATTTATATTTAGCACTGATAAACAATACTGGTGGTGTGAGCATGGTAGAGCATTAGGTAGTGCATTAGGAGTCATAATCTAGTTGTTTCTACAAAGTCTCTCTGACCCATAAATGAAAAATGAAGGTGTTTGATTTTCTGCAGAATCAATTTTTTTTTAAAAAAAAAAAATATTGTAGCCAATAGTGGATGTAAAAGGATGGGCGAAATATATTCATTATACAGCGGGAAGGAATGAGGAACAGAATAGGGGATGTGCTCCAAGATGATCTGACCATGGCAAAGGTCCCACTCATGGCTTAGCAACAAAGGTACTGATGGGATGAGGCTAAGAGAAAATAAGAATAATTTTAAGGAGGGAGAAATATTAAACATTTGGGTCATATAATTTTAAAAAGACAGCAAAAATTTTAAAAATTGATACTTTCTTTGTTTTTTTTTTTAAATCACATTTTCTCAGTTCTGTAGACTACTGCCTTGCCTAAGGGCATAGAGAGCCCAGAGCCTGCTTTGTTCTCTCCAGACAGACTAGAGCTGCCCTGTCTCTGTTTCTATGCACAGCCTTGCTGTTGGAAGAGTAGCTTACATTTTGGGTTCTGCCCCTGCTTCTGGAGTTATGGGGAGAAGAGAGTATTGCAAGCCAGTGTGGCTGAGGTATTTGACTCCGAATGAGAAACGGAGGAGAGATGTTCTGCTCTTTCCGAACATGTGGGGCCAGCACAGGGGCTTGATGCTCTGCCTTTTGGATCACATGATTCCCTTTCTTGGGTCAGCCAGGTAGGCCTCCTGGACCAACAGCCTGAGCTGTCCTTGGGCTCTGGCTAGAAACAGGGTTTTCATCATACCTCCCACTGCACCTGCCCATTATTTATCAGATACACAAAAGAAATGGAAGCTTGACTAGAAATAGGGCACACCCAGACCACAGACATGATCCATGGATAGGCAAAGATTGAAATTCTGATCTGCTGCAACTCCCTGGCTCTGCCTCTGCCACAATGGGTGTCATATTCTCTGCACATTACATAGTTCCTAACTCGATTTTGGGAGACTCCTGCTACATTCTTTTGGAAGTCTACTGGATCCTAAGTTGAATTCTGTTGGCTACCCCTATATTTTTAAAACTGCCTCCTGCTGAAATATGGGTTTGCGTGCATGCGTGTGCACATGCATGTGTATGCACACATGTGAGTGAGCGTGTATTTAAAAGAGAAATGGGAGGAGGAGAAGGAGAGAGATTATCTTTGAAGGCTAATACTTGCAATGCAATTTGTGCATTGTTTGGCAAAAGCCCGAGACTTGTTCCTCCTGTTTCTGGTGTTATAGCCACTCTAAGGATTTGCCGTTTGTCCTTCCAGCGTGACGTAGATTGTGCTTGCCTGTCTTCATCTTTAGTTACCAGCCTTCCACCTCAAGGTTCTCTTCTTTTCCCATTCTCCTATTCTCTTACTCATATTCAGGGGTTTCCTCAGATAAATTCCAACACCTATCTCTATTCTTGGCCTTTCTCCCAAGGACCAGGCTCATGCTTTAGATGTCTTACTGGATATTTAGTACCACCACAACTCATAAGTGCTCTAGAGTTCATTTAATCCTTTCTTGACTTTCCTAGAAGTATCATTCTCTAGCTCTTGCCTTCACATAGGAAACCAGGCCTCCTCTTTTCTGTTTTTTACACTGTGTCCAATCAGTCTCTGTGACTAAAATTCTTACTGTGTCTCTAGAGCTGGTCTTCAGTGATGTTCTCCAGCTACTTCAAAAGCCTACGGAAGGATAGGCTAGATTGCTCTCTTTTAAATCTCTCCATTCACTCAACTCATCACTTTGTATGTTTCAGATGCTAAAATCTGTTTCGTCATTATGCAGAGACATTATGGGGAATAAAAGATAGGTAACAATCATTCTCATAGGAAGAGAGAAAAATAGCATATACTCTAAAGGTAACTTAAAATAATTTATTGACAGTCAAGGTGACTATTAAAATGCTGGCTGAATTATTAGCCCCAGAGGAGCAAGAGAACAGGGACCAGGAAGACTTATCAAATAACAAATCAAAGAACGGTCCCTGTAGCCTCCTGTTAAGAGGCAGAGATATTTCAACATCTTAGGAATCAAGTACTACAACCTTTTATGAGACTAGAAAATCATTGCAGGTCTCATAAATTTCCTGCTTCTCATTGTTCCAAAGGCTTAATTTAGGATGAGTTACTCCATAAATCTAGGCAAAGATGACTAATGATTATAATAACAATATCATAAATTATATAGTGCTTTCTTCCCAAGGAAAACCGTATCTAATTTATCCTCCTAACATCCCTTATTGGATACAAGGACCAGCGATCATTGCTTCCATATTTCAGATACTTGGGTAGATAGGGGTGCTTATAGGCTGTGCTCTCTGCCACATGCAGGTTCTGCTGAATTTTCTTGTCCAACACACTGACTTCCAAGCAGATTCTCACCTCCTCTTTCCTGTTACCAGGCATTGGTGTGCTGTCTTTCAATGCAGTGGCTACCCCCACACATATCACCTTGCACATCACAAGCAGAAAGTTCTATAATTTACTCATTGTACATCTTGTCAGACACATTCAGAGATCCAAATCAAAGAGGAATACAAAGGTATAAAAACATGAAAATTGAATTTTGATCTTTACTGATAATAACTATAGTGATGCTTAATATTACTCTTTTAACAGAGGCCTAAAGTTATGTAACTATGTGTATTCTTTTATGCATGCTGTTTATTTCTGACAATCTAGTCTATTCTTTTATTTTGGCTATATTCATTTATTTAGCTATAATGAAACAAGAAACAATGTATACTATTGAAGTGGTCTCAGTCATTTTTTATCAAATTATAGAAGATGGTTATTAAACATAAAGTAAATGGTTTGATTTAAATCTTAAGGTAAATAACAGAATAACACATGTACATAATTTATATTGCATTTATTGTTTGCTTGTTAAACTCATCATATTCTGAAATTTTAAACAGAATTTCAGAATATTTTATTTAGAAACCCTACCAATGAGTTTTAACTTATGAACAATTATTTTAGTAATTATTGAAGAATAGTAAAACATAGAACTTCAGATTTAAGAAAATGTTATCCTAAGGATTCAAATATACTATGTACATTATTTAAGAAGGCTTTGTAGCATGGTAAGGAGTAAAACACTAATGTTCTAGCCTTCCCTTTGTAGACATAGCTGTTAATACTTTATTCATCCACTGATCTTTCCTATAAACATTTGCTACTTGTTGGACATTATATAGAGAACTGCAGAGTGCTGGGCATAAAGTCATGAGCAAATCAGACACAGTTCAATAGAATATTAAAAATAAATAGAACCCAAATGTAAGAGGTGCACAAACCAAGGCATGCCTGCAGACTTTGAGTTATTACAAAGTATAAGAACAGAGAGGGGTGTAGTAAAGAGCCCAAGATGGCCTGATAAGAGAGAGCCAGCTACTGTGAGATTAAAGGGGGAAGGGTTAGGCTGAGTGGCTGGAAAAGGAATCAGTACTCACCAATATGCAGGTGTAAATGTGCAAATCTGAGTGTGACCTGAGAGCACTGAAAAGAATGAGTTCACAAAAATGAGATGAGAAAGGATGGGCCATCACCCTATTGCATAGATGACCTAAGACAAAATAAGGTGAAGAAGGATGGACAATCCTTTCATTGCCTATATGACCTAAGATGTTGTTAAGCTCAAGGGGAAACTATCAAATGGTTTGAAGCAGAGGAATGGCTAGAAACAAATTTTTGTTATGGAACGGTAGAGTGATGGCCTCAGGGAGCCCCCAAGCTCCTCCTTCTAAGGAAATATCAGGGTGGTCACCATTAAGGAGGGCACATCTAAAATGCATTTTAGAGTCATATCAGGACTAAAGGATGGCCTGGAACAGCTAAGGTTAGGGAGGGGTGACAGAGAACAGGATACTTGTTATGACTGGATCCACGACAGTAGTCAGCCTCACTCCCTGAGCCAAAGGAATGAAGTGCACTCCATTCATACTTAGTTCTTACCTGAAAGGGAAATATACTTGAGGTGGTTATCATCAAACACTCACCTTTATCTCACCATACAAATATTTGTAATGAGTATGTATATATATATA
>NW_022196896.1:24250270-24251785 GCF_008632895.1 Mastomys coucha | reverse complement strand
TATATATATATATATTTAATTTCATTTTCCTAAAGATGTAAGGGCCTCATCAGTTGGAAGGACTGTACCTTATCTCAGTGATACAAGAATGACTCCTTGATGTGTATGCAGTCCACATTTCACTTTCTCAATGCCAGTCATTATATTTTATTTGGAAGTACAACAGAAACCAATATCCCTTGACATTTTCCTCAAGTGAAAATTGAAATCTTTATTCTTTAAATAGCTGTATGCAAATTTATTTATTTATCTATTTATTTGTTTATTTATTTTTGTTTTTTACTGCTGAGAAATGAGTCACAATGCTTGCTTACATTTTTACCATTTTCTTGGGAGACTTTAGCTTATACTCAATAATAATAGTGTTTAAGCAATGGTAGCAAATAAATACAGAGCCATTTTTCTATGTGCTGATCATTGCAGCAGTTGCTAAAGGCAGACAACCTATGGTCAAAGAGCTGAAATCCATGCTCAGGTCTGTATCCAGAGTTCATGCTTGACATAATTCCTCTCTACATTCATTCATGTATTTAGGGAATGTCAAATAGTTATGGGCCAGGACTGTTTTTGAACTTGGCTATATAGTATTGAACAAAACAAACAAAAAACCCTACCTTCATGAGTTATATTTTACTTTGGGGTGTTAAAGAGTAAAACAATAAAAAGAGACAGAGAAGTATATAGTGTGCTAGAAAATAGTAAATACCATGGAGAGCCTCACTAGGGGAGTAGTGTTTGAGCTGAGATTTCAACAAGGTAAGTGATAAGATATATGACAATAGAAAACAAGAGTGTTCCATGAAAAGGCTCTCCTCCAGAGTTGCCAGGCTTGTGTTAAGTCAGTCAAGGATAACAGTGTGGAGAGTGGAGGGGGATGGTGTTAGGCAGGTAGGAAAACAGAAGTCACACAGGCTCATAGCATCCTTTAAGTAAAGGTAAGTCCTTTCTTATTACTTACTTGTTTTTTTCACTTCCCCCTCCTTTTTTCTTTTTTCTTTTGCAAATTTCATACATGAATTCTATATTCACATCATTTCTATTCTATCCTGTCCCCTCCAACTTCTGCCATGTCCCTTTCACTACCTTTCAAATTTGTGATCCTTTCTCCTTTATTATTGTTCCTTCCTTCTTTCTTTACCCCCCCTCACCCTCTCTCTTCAACCATCCCTCTGTTTGTGTAACTAGTACTTATTGAGTCCATTTAGTGTTATCTTGTGTGCACATGTGGTTTTGGATGACTCGTTGGCATTGGAGAACAGGGTGGCTCATTCATGGGCACTCTCTCTAAGAGATTCTTCTCTCTCTAAGAGTTGGTTCTTCTCCCACTAGCAACTGTTAGTTTCCTGTAGCTCTTCATCTTGGGGTAGGACTTCCTAAGCTTTCTCCCATCCACTGTGGAATGCCAACTTGTGTTGTCAGTGTGCATGTCTGGTTTAGGGGATTACACTGTTAGGATTTCAGAGGCATAGCTTTCGGTCATACATAGAGAATGATGTCCTGCTCCTCAATTTCTGT
>NW_022196896.1:24205270-24245270 GCF_008632895.1 Mastomys coucha | reverse complement strand
TCTCCTCTTCCACATCCCATGGAGGGTACAGGTGCTGAGAAAGTCGATGTCATTTGAGAAACACATTGTTTCGTTAGTTGACAAAGCTTCTCTAGTTTTTATTCTCTCTTGCAAGGGGAACATTTCTATGTTCACGAAATCATTTAAGGACTGGATTTGCTTGAGATGGCTGGATTACATTAAAGAAAGAGGTGGTTTTATGAGATAATATTGCCACATTTGAATCGCACAGATTGTCATCCAATTTTGTGCAGACTCCTTTAGAATACTAACTTCAAAATGAAGAAAAGCATTTCAGCTCATAACTCCAGGAATCAGATTGGATGACAACTCTCTCTCCAACATGCAACCATGGAAAACGTTCATCCTACATGCACATCACTGAGATCCTTGGGTCATACCTGGTACTACATGGATGTTGGACACTCAGAGGAATTTATATGATCTTAAGAGACTGTTTGCAGTACCGTAAGGACATATGAATTTACAGGATACAACTACTTAAAAAGAGTCTCACAGTTTATTTCTAGAAGTCACTGTTGTTATGTTGCTGTTTCCTTTTGGATAGATGTGATTGTACCTTGAAGCAGAGCAGCTACAGTTGACTGTGGGCTTAGACTTCTCACTCTTTTATGAGTCCTGCGTCTTCCTATAAGGAGCCCCAATAAATTAGTTGTTTCACCAAGATGCTCTTTGATTGGATCCTGTCCTGTCTGCCTTCTCTGCCTGGGTTGAATAGACATTTCTTTATGTCTCCCTAGAAAAAGTCACAGAATAGTTGCGTTATGACTATATTAAGGAATTACTGTGGGCCCAAGCCCCAACTTTCTCATGTTAACATCTGTTCAGGCTTAATTCCATCACAGGTGACTGGAGCATTCAACTGCTGTTACTCAAAAGGGACAGGTGAAGGGAAACTAATTCCTTATACATCAGCAGATATTTATTGAATCTCATGACCCATGGCTTGAATGTGGTAGTCCGGATAACAGTGATACTTCTGTGGCTTACGTCATTCCCATCCTGTTCCTCTGCAATAAGTACAGGTGCACACCCTGTGGAGAAGAGTAGATTGCCTCTAGAGATCTGTGGATAGATAAATCCTAATTTTTGTACTACAACCCTCATTTCTATGCTAATGAATTAATTGGAAACTGGTATCATGTAACAGATCCCAGTGATGTTAAAAGGGTAAAAGGAACCAAGGTAGGGATGAAGAGACTGAAAGTCAGACATCTTTAGCCCTTCTTTCCCCATGCAGAACACAGAGAGGCCTGCCAAGCATCTTGGTTACAAGGTCGTTTTTACTCCTGAAGTTAGAGAGAGGGAATCTGAGACCAAGGTAGCACCTGGGAGTGGTGCTCTGGGAGAGAACAGGAAGCAAGAAGAGGTCAAAATAGAGTCTTTGCTTGGCCACAATGAGGGGGATGACCTTAAAGTGGTCCCCTTTGGCATGCAGAATGAAACACTAGGATCGGAGATGCTAAGAGTCCTCTTGGCCCAGTTCCTTACTTCAGAGACCTATGTGGGTCAGAAATGATGATCATTTTATTTCATATTTCTTAACACTCTGGTTATAGTGTGTAATTTAGCCTGCTAATGATTTCCACATTTTTCAGCTGCTTTAGCCTGGAGCATCTTTATCCCACAGGAAGAACAAAAGTCAAAGCCTATGATTTGATTCTGTTCAGAAACCATAACCCTTGGGCGCAGGCTCAGGGCCCATGCTGTCCTGTTTATTCCTGCTGGCACTTCACAAGCCCTGGATGAGGGAGCTACACGGTCTGAAGTGTTAGTGGAGTCAGATGTGCTCAGTGGAAACAATCTGGCTGACTCACAACAGATTCCCAGCTCTCTTGGCAGTCCTCCAGAAATCATGTCTGTCTGCTAGGATTTCTGCAACAGATCTGATAGTCGCTGACTTGGAGAACTTGTAAACTGCTTGTGGATTCATGGGGATGGTTCTGACTCCAGATACAAATTCCCACTGACAATCAAGGACTAAAAATGTGCAGAGAGATGTACTGAAATCTTATCTGTGAAGTTTGTGTATTTGCACATGTGCAAAGGTGTATATGGGTTTATGTAAGAGAGAAAGAGAAAAGGAGGGGGAGAGGAAGAAAGGAAGACACTGTGTATGATATAAAAATGAATTTATGATGGCAAACACTGGACAGCCTGTAAATGGCTACTTTGGTTGCATTGGAAAAGAAGTTGGAGTGGATGATAATTCTTAACGGTTTCCTTAACACAGAACACAACTTGACTTTTTATGACGTTTCCTTAAAACATAGCATACTACCTAATTAGTTGAATAGACATTTATTTATGTCTCCCCAGAAAAAGTCACAGAATAGTTGTGTTGTGACTATGTTAAGGAATTACTGTGGGCCCATGATAAACTTGAAAATTGAGAGAAATAAGATTAGGCAGGTTATAAGACTTAGGATGGTTGATCAAAACTACAGATTCACTTAATTTATTTTGTGTTGTAGTAAACCTGGTAAACTCTTTTTGGTAGATGGAGATTATTTTAAAGACTATTCCTTTCTTGAGTGTAAATGACTTCTATACCTTTAACTTATTCAATGATGCATATTTCACAGGGCCCCATTATTGGACAGATACAGTGCACACACTGCTTTCTTTTGTGCTTGTAGCAACATACATATTGTAGAGACGTTGTCATGTGGATCTGAAATGTCCAAGGCCGTGTGCCAAAGGGTTGGTCACTAGCCTGTGGTGGTACTAGAAAGCACCACAGCCTTTAGTAGGTGTTGCCTAGTGGAAGAAGAAGACGTCATTGTAGGTGTGTGTCATCGTCAAGGGTGTACCCTTGAGGGGATAATGACATACTGATTACTTCTCTGACTCCTTGCTTTCTGGAAGTTTGGAGGTAAGCCACTCTATCTGCCACATTCTTCCAAGCATGGTGTTCTGTCTCACTGGCATGTCCTAAGAGATTAGGTCAAATGACCATGGATTGAGATCTTGAAACCATGAGTTGATATACATTTTTTCTTCTTACAATTTGGCTATCTCATATATTTTTCACAGTGACTGAAAACTGACTCACAAAAGTAGACAACTTGTGAAGTTAGGAGGAGAAAAAAATGACTGGCTATTTGTACCTCTACAAATGTGAAGGCAGGTGCTCTTGGAGCCTAGAGATATTAGGTACCACAATAGCTAAGGTTATAGACGGCTGCCCACTGCCTTGTTTAGGCAGTAGTACCTGCTTGAACTGTTGAGCCATGTCTGCAACACCTTTGCTTATGTTTAGTGACAATTATAAAGGAACAGAGGAAACAGAATATAAATAGCTAGGGATTAATTTGTGAGGTCCAGTGAAAATGGTGCTCTTGTTTAAAATGTCACCAGAGTTTTATGGTAAGGGTACAGAGAACAAAGTCAAGCATGAGACTCTTCCAAGTATGCATAGCCCTGTGTGACTATGTGGCCATATACCAGTAAAGCAACTCTAACCATGCTTTCCAACTTTCTATGTAGTTAGTCCAACTGTGTCTTTACAATGAGATGGACACTTTCAACTTTACTTATAGTAAGCTTTAGGTGAAGTCTTGTGCTGGTATTTATTAAGTTCATTAATCTGTTTATTGAGTTTACTGAGCACTTGTTGAGTGCCTACTAATGGTATATTAAGGTATAGTGGTACACTGGATCAATACCATAAATGATAAATTATTTGGATACCTTGCTATATCAAAAGTATTTTATTTATTATTTTTTTTGATGAGGGCAAGCTTTTTCTGTGACTTTGTTTTTATTTTATATTTTTTTCTTTCAAATGTATAGGTCTCTCTTAATTCCTGATGAAAAATCAAAAACATGGTTGCAGAATGTATGTGTGTGTGTGTGTGTGTGTGAGAGAGAGAGAGAGAGAGAGAGAGAGAGAGAGAGAGAGAGAGAAAGAGAGAGAGAGAAAGAAAGAGAGAGAGAGAGAGAGAGAGAGAGAGAGAGAGAGAGAGAGAGAGAGAGAGAGAGAGAGAGAGAGAGAGAGAGAGAGAGAGAGAGAGAGAGAGAGAGAGAGAGAGAGAGAGAGATGAATCAGTCCCTGTGTAAAAATGTATGAGATTTACAGGAATATTCAACTCACATGTTTAGTGTCTTGTCTTGTAATATTTTCATCCATAAGAATGTCTTCTCTTGATGCTTTGTAATTTTAGTAGATCATTTTGTTCATAAGCTATCAAAGGTAAGTTGAGTTTCTCATTCTAATTTAATTCTTTCATTACTCGAGCAATCAAAAGGAACACTTTATATCTAAGACAAGAAACTGTGCATTTTCCTTTAATATTTAACAACAGAAATGGTATCAGATCAAACATCTTTAAGACCCTAAAATACTTTTGTGAAGGAACAATGATGAATTCTCTTAAGCCAGGAAGGATGTTTAGAACAAGATGAGTTAAGAAAAAGCATGACCTTTCCTTTTTTTGAGAGAGAGAAAATAAAACTTCTTTGAGATATTTTTCTTACCTAGAAAACAGACTTATGCACAACTCATAGCTAAGTAGCTTGGAGGTGATGAACCTGTTATATTGTCTTTATTTTTAATGAATGAATGTTTAAGGGAAACTAAAACTTACTATTTTATTCTTGTTAAATGAAGAGGTAGAAGCGGGGGAAACTGTATAAGATTATAATGTCTTGGGTCACAATGTTGTGCTGCCCCAGTGAGATGTTTTTAAGTCACCTCCAGAGTAGGCTTGTCAGATATTTCTCTGATGGTGTCACCCTGAACTCATTATGCCATCATGATCAGTCTCCCTCCCTCTGCTCACAGGGGAGAGGGGATGAAGCTTCCATGAAGAAACTCCTGAAGGTCTTAGGACTTCCGTCTTAGTTCAAGAGGGTCAGAGGAGCTAGTAGAACCCTACTCTTCCCAGAGTGTTGAGATTTGTGAATGAGAAGATGGACTCACTGCCTCTGTGTGTAACTAGTCCTTCAATCTATACATGTCTGACTAAAGTAAGTCCTGGGCAAGTCAAAATTCTTCTCTGTCTTTAACTCAAAGGGTCCCTATGCCTTCTGTGTCTCTCCAGAGTCTAGCTCAAGGTTGTCCCCTCATGCCCTCTGGAACCTGGAAGTCATCTTTCCATCATTATAACAAACACCAGAGATGAAAAACTTAGAAGAAGAAAAGATTTATTTTAGCTCACAGTTTTAGAGAGATTTCAGTCTGTGACTGATTCAGTTCTCTTACTTTGGACTTTTGGTGGCATATCATGACAGGAACATGTGGTTTCATATAGAGAGAAGAAGAAGGACCAGGGTCCCACGAACACTAGTGAGGGTACACCTCCAATCACTTGGAGACTTTTACTAGGCCTCATTTCATATAGTTTCCAATGCTTCCCAAAAGCATTAAACTGGGGACATTGCTTTTAAAGCCAGGGTTTTCAGAGAACATTGCAGTTTCAAACTCTAGCAAACCTCAAGTCTCTCTTTGGGTCCTTTTATCTTTTCCCCAAAGCTGCTTTCTTTGGTCCCACTCTGCAGGAATTTCCTGGACTGACAACACCTAATATGGCCTTTTCTTAAGGTACAAAATATTTGCTAATTTCTTCAGACCACCTTTTCTGCAATTTCTTTTTTTTTTTATTGGATATTTTCTTTATAAATGTTTTCCCCTTTCCAAGTCTTCCCTTCGGAAACTCCCTATTCCATCCTCCCTTCCCTGCCTCTATAAGCGTGCTCCCCCCCCACCCACCCACACACTCCTGTCTTCCCGCCCTGGCATTCCCCTACACTGGGGCATCAAACACCCTCAGGCCCAAAGGCCCATTCCTCCCACTGATGTCCAACGAGGTCATCCTCTGCCACATATGCGGCAGGAGCCATGAGTTCCTCCATGTGTAACTCTTTGGTTGGTGTTGCAGTCCCCCAGAACTCCGGGAGGTCTGGCCTGTTGATACTGCTGCTCCCTCATGGTGCTGTAAACCCCCTCAGCTCCTTCAGTCCCTTCTCAACTGCTCCATCGGGGACCCTGTGCTCAGTCCAATGGTTGGCTGCGAGCATCGCTACAGACCATCTTTTCTTCCTTTCCAGGTTTCTTCCTGGCTGGATGAGTGAAAAAGTCACCAGTCCTTGTCTCCTCACAGGGGAAGACATTTGCCAGTATATGGTTTTGCCGTCTCATCACAGATGGTGACAGTGGGCCAGTTGTGCCATTTGGGCCACAAATCAAATATAGTCAACTCCTGGCAGTCAGGTTCGATATTGTTTTCTCTGCCCTCCTTACAAGCAAGTGGTCAGAGCCGTAATTACTCCTGATGGCAGGTGGCAGGTCTACATCACACCTTGACATTAACTTTGTGCTATTTCTTTTTTTTTTTTAACAGCTGCCAGTGTGCTCAGTCAAATACCTGTCTGTCATCCCAATCAGACAGGTCTTAATGTGTCTGCATTACAGAGGAGGACCTCGGTTCCCTTCCAGCCCGTTTATTATGGTCCCAGTGTAGCATTTTATCACACATTCCTTACACATAGCCTCCTCTCCACCACCACGGAAATCTTCCAAGTTGGCAGCTTTAGTGTCTACTGCCATTAATCTTCACTAGGCTGGGATCACAGGGCAGGGGATGATTTATTGCAATTACCTGTTATAGTGCAGAGCTCAGGTGAGCTGGGCTCAGATGCATTTACTGGGCTCTCTTCCATTCTTCCTCAGCCAAGAAGTAAAAAAAATGTGTCTGCTATTTCTAGGTGGATCTGCTTTCATTTAGCCCCTCAATGTTACTTAATTAACGAGGAAGTGGAGGAATAGATGTAGATAGTAGTGGGGTTATGCATTTACTTGGTGATGGCTGGCTGTTCAAAGCCAGAATTGACACTGACATGTGACAGTCCATTTAATTTCTTTGTTGTTTCTGCATTTTAAGAAACATCCAAAGGAAATTTGAAATTACACTTACCTGACACTTGCTGCACCATCTGTTCCAGGTGATTAAAACCAATCTGCATATAGCGTTGTGTTTCATTTCCAATTTCTCGCTTCCTGGGAAGGCAGGGGGCAATGCATGGAGTTGGGATAATGTGTGTTTCAGTTCTGCAAGGGAGGGTGGAAGAAGGGGGGCCTGGAGGGATAAAAGGGGAGAAGAAAGCTCCAAGTAAACTCTGAAGAAGAAATGAGTTTGTTCTTAAATGGGGCCATTGTTTTGCCATGGCTCGCTTGGATGGTAAGTTCCTAACTTCTTGGTTTAAAAAGCCTTGGTATTCTCACATCCTTGGTCTGGTGGAAAAGGGATAATATTCAGGAGAGATAAATGGAATTAAAATGTTGTATTTGTTTGTTTCTTTGTTTCCTCCTCCTCCTCCTCCTCCCCTTCCCTTTCCTCCTCCTCCTCCTCCTGCTCCTCTTCTTCTTCTTCTTCTTCTTCTTCTTCTTCTTCTTCTTCTTCTTCTTCTTCTTCTTCTTCTTCTTCTTCTTTTTCTCCTGGATTGTATCTAGGACCCAATTCAGTCATAAATAGTCTCTGAAAGAGATTATTTGCTGCCAATTATGAAAGATAAATCATTTGTTTTCTTCTGGATGAGTGAGGGCTCCATGAATTTTAAAGGATTCTTTCTGAGTTCTCATGACCCAAACAAAAAGCAAAATACAGATTGTGGTCTCCTAAGGGGAGAATAGAGTTAGAAAAAGATCATGATTCCTCTTAAATGTACATTTAACCTTAGCATCTATTTCCATCTCTGCCCATGTCATATAGTCTCCAATTTCTCATTAAGTCTGCTCATGGGCTTCAGAGTATGGGGACATTGGCATTCAGCATAACTCATGCCAACCTTTATCTCAGTATTGATGGGAATCCATTCCCCTTGCATTCTGTCACCAGAGGATCTAGATTTAGTAGCCATTCCATTCTCTTATTCTCTTGTGTTTTCCTGCTGCCCAGATCAGCATTTTGACAGTTCATCTTTTGGGAAATATCTGGGAAAGAGAGAAGTTTTGAAAATGTGTGGCTCAGGATGATTGATTGCCTGGCAAACTTGCATCACTGAATTTAAAGTTTTATACAAAGACTTTTCTTTCATATATTCTTAGGACATGGTGGCAGGGGAGCATATTTCCTTGGAGTTTATGAATTAGTTAGGGATCACTAAGTTCTAGGGGGAAGGAAAAGGCAATTATGGCAGGGAGAAGTTTCTATATTAAAGCTTGGGAGATAGAGGAGTTACAGAGTTAAGAGGTTTGCCTCAGATTGCTCATCTAAGTAGAAAGGGCGGCACATGGTACCAAAGGCTGGTTAGGCTGCATTAAGCTAAACTGTGATACCAGGCCTAAGCCAGTCCAAAGAAAGGTCTGAGTCAAAAGACAGATCTCATGCTTTTGTGAGATGACGGTGCTGGGATCCTAGGCTGACTTTTCATTTGTTTGTTAGGCATCAGTGTACTGCAAGCTCTACGGTTTTGAAACATAACCTCTGCTACAGCCAACACCACCTTGGTGTTTGTATCTTCCTTTCAGCTTTCGTGCATTCATGGATATAAGTCCTCACAGAGCAGGGGCCTGTGTGAGGTCAGGTCTTTTAAACCTTCTGCCACATGCTTGGACCAGGGAAACCACAGCTGTTCTCTGCCTTTACTTGTGCCAGGGAAATGAGTAAGCAAATAAATAACCAGAGCCCGTGTTCCTTTCCTGAATATCCCAATATGTGCACACAAGCCATATCAGAGCATCAAAAGAAAACAAACACATAGTTTCATAATAACCCCTTCGGCTTCCTGCTTAACTTAAGCATTAAGTTAAAGGAGATAAATTGGGGGGATGTTGAAAATTTTTCTGCTTGGTTTTCTTTCTTTTTCTCTTTTAAAAAACAAAATAATGGCAGGACAAAACAACAACAACAACAACAACAAAACAGAATCCTTTGAAGGTTAGAAGGGTCTGACATTGTTTTCAGTGGGCAGGGGAACTTTTCAAAGCTATTTGTAAATGATCATTCTTTACCCTTCAACTAAGGGATTTCTCTGTGTATAAGAAGTGTGTTATGTTCAATGTGTTTGTCAGTAGTTGAAAAGCCTATGATGTGCCCTGTGCCCATGACTCCATTTCAGCATTGGTGATAGAGAAACAGTGGAGTTCTGTGACAAGCACTAGCTCTAAGACATAAACAGGACTTAGAGGCTCCTATTGCCATCTCTGTGTGACTGTGCCCCTTCAGCAAACAGTGGCAGGTCTGAGTAGACTTAGGAGTAGACTTTGGAAAGTATCCCATGTCCCTTTCTCTTTTGTTTCCTTACGCAGGGGGTAAGAGTACTGAGACATCAACTCAGGCCTGTAAGAGGGGTCCACACTCTTAACCATCTGAGCCTTCATTTTAGCCTTGCTAGTCATTAAAAGATCAAGACTCATTGGTAATGGGAGGAAGGGGGGGTATAGTATCACTAATGCAGCATACAGATAATAAGTTAGATTTAGACTTATAATATTATTCCCATGTTGGTTTGTGTGGAAATGTTAAACAATTCAATCATTTGAAGAAACCTCACTATTAATACCACAGCAGTAGTTAGCTCAGAATCGTTTTCTTTAATGATGCTTCCCTTTTTCTACACCTATGACAGAAATGATGTTGGAGATAGTACTCTCTGTGTGTCCCATGCCTTCTAAGTCACTGTTTGGTAATTTGAAGGAAAGAAAGGAATTTGTTGTCATTTTTTGTTTTATCTGTTCTTAGATTTTCCTAGTGATCAGTGTAGTCCATTGAACACTGGTGATTCCTTTGGGCAATGCAATTTTGACCTCAATTTTGCTACAGGAAAAAAAAGAGGAACTCAAAAAAAAAATCAAGTCCTTTTGCCTTATAAGTAGTGGTGCTGCCGGAAAAGATAAGGCATAAACCAAGGAAGCTAAGAGACAATAGAAGTGAAGAGAAGCCAAAGCAGAGGCTTCTAGAATAAAGACATCTGCACTGAGAGCTGCTACCTGCTCAGAAGTAGCCTAGATCATGTGCAAACCTGGCAAGGCAGAACATGCAGACACCTTGCACAAGTTCCTAAGCCTTGCTTTCATAGGCTTGAATCTAGATACTTCTCGCTTGTCTTAAGATGACTAATGGTTCAGAGAGCTTCAAACATACATACCTTTGGATTTCACAGCTGATATTTACTAATTTGGAGATTTCATATAAAATTAATCCTTTGTGTTTGTTTAAAATTTGGAAATTCAGGCAATACCACACCTGCATTTCTGCCAGTCACAGCCAGACCATTAGTCAGGGCCTTCTAATTGCATCCAGTCCTCAGCAGGGCCGTTCTGCTCTCAGTCTCCTGGCTCTCAGGATGGATCATTTACTGTTCATCTTGGTACTTATTTTTATTGACTCTCTGTTATGTTGTTTTCTCTTATGTTACTTTTCTCATGCATTACTCATAAATATTACTTGGAGCTTATTAATTTGCAAATAATAAATATATCCTACAGAAGTTTAGAGATAATGTATCCAACAAGGAAGGATATCTATTCCATAAAGTTTTGGTTTTATGAGTAATAGGAAAATAACTATAAATGCCATCTAGTTGTGTCTAGTTCAATTACATCTTCTCCATCCCAAAGGGACTCAAAACATATGGGACAACCATAGGAAGAACCCTAAGCACCGCATGACACACACAAGGAAACAGATAGATAGTTTACTCGAATATTTATCTAAATACACATCTTGCTTTCAGGTATAAAACTGAAAATATTTGTGTCTTACAACCATTGAATATGATCTATGAAGTCTAGGATGTACTTCATCAAAAAGACGCTACTGTATTATCTCTCAAGCTTTTATAGCCAAAGAACTGAACGTCTCTGTAGACCTCACCCTTGGCTTCTCTCTTCCACAGTGTTTGATCTCCACTCTGGGGCTGGGGTTGGGGAAATGGGGGCTCTTCCTAGTTGTGAGCACTTGGCCAAGTCATTTTTTCTCCTCTCTGGCCCTCACTTTTCCACCTCCTGGCAGTGCTGAGAGAAGGAAGGGAGGCAACATAAACAAGTCACCCAGCCTTATGCCTTACACTGAAAGCGACCCAATGTATTCTTGTCTGCTTCCTCTTGCTTTCACACAACAGACTGTGTGCTACATGAATGAGAGCTAAATGACTTGTACATGCAGGAAGTGGCATGGGATGACATGGAACATTTCTGAGTAAAGTAAAAAACGAAACCTCGGAGAATTCTCAGTCTGTGTATTTAGTCAGCACTCACTGTGGAAGGAGCGACAACAACGTGACAAGCTTGCTGCAAACCCCCAAATTAATTATGCTATCCAGTAGAGGGTAGCCTGGGAGTTATTTCCAGAGGTGTGTACCTGGGGTCAGAAGAGAGGCTCCCCTGAGGAACTGGTGATTGTAATGAGATGCCAAAACAAGCTCACTAGGTCAAAACAAGTTGGAGAAATGGTTCCTTGACCTTATCCCAAAGCTTAGACTTTTCACTTCCTTGTCTTTATTTGTTCAACCTTTAACTTAGTACCTTGCTCAGTTCTCATTTTGTTCCCCTGTTAAATTCCTGCTGATATGAAGGCAGGTGGCAAGTGACGATGGCAGAGTCCACATGAGTGAGATTTTTCCTCTTAAGGAAGAAGTGCAAAGAGCAGCCTCACCCCTCAACAACAAGAACACAAGGAATGTCATTTTAGGAGCAGAGCATGCCCTCCCCAGATGCTGAATTTGCTGGCACCTTGATTTTGGATTTCCCTGTTTCTAGGAATCTGAATCCATCTATATCACTTAGAAATTACTCAGTGCAAGGCATTTTGGCATGGGGTCCCAAATGAAACAAAACCTTTGCTTGTGACAAGTATTGTACAGTCTGAGTATTTACTGCTGCATAAGAGAGCTATGTAGAGCTTACAATATTAAAGGGATAGACAATAGCAAAAAGCTTTAGAGGATACACCCATGCACAGTGCACTTGCACGTACACATGCACACATACAGATAATCATCTTTAAAAAGAAGTAAGGTATCTAAGGAAGCAAGACTCACCCTAGCAAGAATGTGAAGGGCAAGGGGGCTATCCTATAACCCAGAGCATGAAAGCATTTGTTAGAACAGGTATTACACAGGATGACTCTACAGTAGACGCCAATGAAATGTGCTGGGCAGGGAGGAAGATGGAATTCTGAGCAGAGATGGTGGAATTGAGCCTAGCCATATGGTCAGTGCCACAGCAGGCAAGCCTGTCAGAGGCAGGCACTTTGGGAATGCAGGCGAAAGGGAATTGTCCTGAAAGAAGCACATGCGTTCTGCCACGAGGAAACAAGGGCAGAGGGCTGTGGGCAAGACTCTGCTCGGTGACTGACACTTGTGCTGATTGGAGACAACACTGGATGCTGAATCCTGGCTACACAAAGTTGATTAGGATGGATAGGAGCCTTCTAATGCCCTAAAAACATTCCATTCAGGGCAATCCTTATTCATCCAAAGTGTCATGTACAAGATTGGCTTCTGTTTAGCAACGAAAGACACGAAATGTATGTAACTGATTAAATGCATATAAATAGGTCTTGTGAGAGAGTCTTCTTTCTCTAACCAAACATCTCTGTATCTATCAAAGACACATTGATTACATAAAAATTACAGGCTGGATGGATCCCATGGAAAGAAAATATAACGTTAGAGCTTTGCCCCTGCCTATGCATTCTGTATGTCTCAGTGTTACGAGGACATGGGGACAGCTGAGAAGCATGATGAAAGACATGATCAGCATCTTCCCATTCTATCAGCTAGGTATGAGCATGGCATTATAAGAGACTTGGCCACTGGTGATCCCTCAAGTGTCTGTCACGCTGTCTGTGTGCAGCACTGGAGATGCAGCCAATTAACAGAAGAACTATAAAGGAATGTGCATATTAGGTTTTCTAAACTATGTCATTTACTTGTAATAAAAGATACACCTTGGGTATAATGCAGTCCATTCTGACTTTTAACATTAAAAACAGGAAAATGAGTGTAGATTATTCAGGGCTTGCTGCCACCTCCTTCCCCAATCCCACTGTGCCACACAACAGCCTTTTCAAGAAAAATCACTAGCCTCTAAGATTCTCGAGCTACCCCAAAAGACATGGCATGGTTAGTGAATTGGTCTCTCATGTTCACATATAATTATACACATGCATTATAATCTTTTAATGTTCTATTGCAAGGATTACCTAATTTTTTTTTTACGCAGAAGAGTAATTATCACAGTTATGGTTACATTTAACATATACAAATGACCATAATGTCATGTAAAAATAAGTATCACTAGAAACTCTTGTCTCAAATCCTGATAGGAAAATGAATATTATGAAACAAGATATTTTATGACATAGTAGTGGATTAATTTCCTCACAACATCATATGAACACTGGCTAAAATTAAATCATTCCTTCGCTAGTGATACTGGTTTAAAATAACTTGGCTAAATATATTTTGTTATATTAAAATATGCAATTTCTGGTATAGCTTCCTAGAGATTTAGTTTATTTCCTCCGTAGATAGCAATGAGAAATTTAAATAAAATCTAGGTCCTTCCTCTCTCAGTACTTAGAACTTTGCTTTATGTGGTCTTCAATGGCAGAGCAGTTATTGCACTGTGGTTTTCTCCAGTGATGTCTCAGAGTTCTCTCAGGAGTGCACCCAAGAGGGATGAATTAGGTGTGAGGTAAAGACAGAGTGGCCACGGCTGGGCTTCTGGGCTTCGTGGCTTCAGGAAGCCCTTTGGTAGGATGAACATGTGCCTGATCTATTATGACTCTGGGGTATGGGTTGATGCCTTGGTACTCTTGGATGTTGCTGATTCTATTTTTATGTATATTTTCCTTTCAGTAGAAAAGATTTCTGTCATGTTTTTTATATTTATACTTTTGCAGTTCTGGGGTCAAATCCATGGTCATACACAAGCTATAGGAATACTTTGTTACTAAGCTACATTTTTCATTTTCTTTGCATAGTTTCTCTCTGTGTGTGGTGTTTACTTGTGCATACACACGTGTGTATGTGTGTGTGTGTGTGTGTGTGTGTGTGTGTATACATATGCACATATGTGTTGAGCCCTCATGCTAACTAACATCAGGAGTCTTCTTCGGTCCTTCTCCTTCTTATTCAGTGAGGCAAACTTGACTGAACACATATACCTTTCAAGGTTGTCTAATCTAGCTATTGAATTGCTCTGCCATCCTCTGTCTCCTCCATCCAAGCCTGGGGATTGCAGGTGGGCTATCACACCCACCCAGCATCCACATGCATCCTACTGCATGCACGTTTGTAAAGCAGTTTATTCATTAAGCCATCTTTGAAGCTCCTGTGTCCTCTAGCTTTAGTTAACTTATTCTGAGGCCCACACAGAAGAATCCTCAACAATTGGCAGAGTCCTGTTCCCTGGGCTGTCTTGGTACTGGCTGTGTAGTCCAGGCTGGACTCACCACCACCAGATGCCCCTACCTCTTCTTTGCAGATACTGAGATTACAAGAGAGAGTCTAATTTCCTGCTTACAACATCCTTCTGAATCTTTCATTGTTTTGCTTTGGTTTATCAAGTATTACCAGATCACCTAACACTAACTCTGTTATTCAATCCTACATGCTTTGTCTACCTAAAACCCTTACGAACTTGGTAATATAAGTCAACTTCAGTGTATTGTTTTGTAAGTATATAGTCATAAAGGAGAGTCTTATGTACCCATTCCAGTCTAAAAAATTACATGGCTCAAAATATATAAAAAATACTAAATTTATAAAAGCAAGCAAACAACACACAAAACGACAAAACAGAACAAAAAAAGCCCCAAACCAAACATGTACATGTCTTTTCTTTACAAAAAATTCATTATTTTATTTTATATCTTTTATTTTATGTGTCTGAATGTTTTGTCTTCAAGAATGTAAGTACTTGAGTGGATGCTATGCCCAAGAGGCCAGAAGGTGACTCCGGATCCCCTTGAAATGGACTTGTATATGGGACTATTGTACAACACATTGGGTTGCTAGGCACAGAGTACAGGTCCTTTGGAAGAGCAGTAAGGGCTTTTAACTACTGGAGAATCTCTCTAACCCTAGAAAAGCCCATGTCTATTTTAAGTCATTGAAGCTATGCATTTTTTTTCCAAGATGGGTCTTATAATGTAGCCCTGACTTTGCAGCGGTCCTCCTGCCTCAATCTACTGGTTTCTGGGATTACAAACATGACCTTTAACTTTGCCTCTTCCCTATTCCCTATCTCCCGATCTGTCCTTCCTTCCTTCTCTCTCTCTCTCTCTCTCTCTCTCTCTCTCTCTCTCTCTCTGTCTTCTATCAGATGGAAGTTTGGGAGTCTGTTAATGGCACTATCAGGGCTGTTTGCTACTTTGTGTTAAGAGTCAGTGGTTCTGGTTAGCTGAGGTAGAAGAGTGAGCTGTGATTAACAAGAGGCCTGAGCCCCTGACATAAAACCTTTGCTTTACCGGGACAGTTGATGGTTAGCTGGAACTGAGAAACTGGTGGTGATTAAGAAGAGACCAGCAGTGTTGAGATGAAATCTTCTGGGAAGTGTGTCCTTAGAGTCATCACACACAAGCTATATTCCAGAGGTGGCCAGGGTTAGGCTTCCTGCTGGCAGGTTAACTCAGTAATGTAAGAGCCACCCAGGGGGTACTAGTTTTGAAGGCCTGAAGGGGTCATGGAGAGCAGCTGAGTTTTGCCCCTGTGAGAGGCTGGAAGAGGCCATTGGCGTAGGTGAAGCCTCAGTTACAGCTGAAGATCCAGGGTTAAAGGCTTGACACTATGAAGAGGCCAGGAGAAAGTGCAGCCCTGCTGCAAGAGAGAACCCAGCATTTTGGAGATGTCAATACCTGGAACAAACACCAGGAGGGGCAGCAGTGGTGGGGTGGAGCCTGGTCAAGCTTAGAAGACAAGATGTGTGTGCTGCAGGAGGCAGAGCCAGAGAAGTGGCCCAAGTCAGAAGACTTTCTGGGCATTGAGTTATTTTTCAGTTTTGGAGGTTGGCTTTGCTTTGATCTGAGTGTGACTGTGTTCTTCCCTGTTGACACAAGAAGGTACTTAACTTATTTTTAATTTTTTAGAAGCCTGTATTAGTGTTTTACTGCTGTGAACAAACACCATGACCAAGGCAAGTCTTATAAAGAACAACATGTAATTGGGGCTGGCTTACAAGTTCAAAGGTTTATTCCATTAGGTAGGAGCATGGCAGCATCCAGGCAGGCATAGTGCAGGAGGAGCTGAAAGTTCTACATCTTCATCTGAAGGCTGCTAGCAGTATACTGACTTCCAGGCAGCTAGGATGAGGGTCTTAAAGCCCATGCTTACAGTGACACACCTGCACCAACAAGGCCACACCTTCTAATAGTGCCACTCCCTGGGCCAAGCGTATATACACCCTCAGAGAACCCATAGTTGAGAGACTTTGCATTTTAAAAGAGTCTTGGCACTTTTTAAAGAGGATGAACATGAACTGTTAAAGTGTTTGAATTTGTAAGACTGTGGGACCTTATACGTTTGTAAAATGATTCATATTGTGGTGTTTAAATTTCTGTGTGATATTGGAGATAAACAAGAAAGGAAAGGTTGTGGCTTTACCACAATTGATATGTTTCTGCATCTAGTTGACAAGGGGCCAGGTGCAGCTCTTCATTTATTTTTCATTCTCAGCCTGAAATCTAGGAGTTCATTTTTCTTTCACTTAATTTAATGAAGTTTGTATTTATGGACTAGATGTAGCTATGCATTTAGTTCAGGGCATAGTGTGGCAATCCCAAAGGCATTCACTGCTTGGTTTGTGCTTGGAAATTCAGACATGTTGGAAGGCAGGACTATAAACAGCAAAGTCACCATTGTGTTTAAGTGTAACTTGGAACTGGGAATGGCAGCAGAGTCACCCAGTAGGGAGTTTGCTAGAAACATAATCTGTTCTCAAGCTCTGCTTATAGAGCCACTCAGTTGAACAGTGAGTGTCAGGAAAACCCCTCTCTGGTGAGGTAAGTATTGAGAGGGGCAAGTCTGTTTGCTAAACACTTGTACAGGGGAGGCTCTTTAGAAAAAAAATGGTCACCAGGTCACCTTCTCTACAGTTGTTTAAAAGGCCTTGCTGCTCTTCTCTCTACACTCACTTTATGAATGTAGGGTTGAGGAGGACATTAGGAAAATGTGATTTTAGCATCCCTGCCTAGCATCTTTCTATGCAGATTTGACAGTCACAGATGTAGGTAGAAGAGATCAAGCAGAATCTTGGACAGCACATTGCTGAGGCCCTGCTGATCTGATCTTGCTGTCTGGTTCATCCCTATTTTTCTTGTTCTGGTCATTTCTCAGATGTTTCCATTTAGAGTTTTCCTCCTTAGTATCACTGCATGGAATTCTATAAAAACATATCTAAGCATTTCTGCCAAATTAGGACAATCTTCTGCAGCCTAAAGCCAGATGCCCAGTGTCATAGAGTGTTCTATGAACAGGCATACCTGTCCTCCTGTCTCTCACCAGACAGCATTATAATCATGTGACTGTTAAGGCCCATGTGAAAGAAGAATCCTACTTTTAGGAACAGCCAAGGGCCTTCTACCACCAGAATGTGTCCAGTTGGGATCTTCTTTCTCCATTCTGTGCAGCCTCTCGGTCCTCATCCTTCGCAGGACTTTAGGCATGGACCTTTTGATATGGGTCAGGAGAAGATGATTGATTTTTTTCTAATAATTTGTTGTGTCCACACTTTCTGCCATTTGGCTAGCTCACTCTTGAGCATTTGGTGCTTCTGCCAAGACAGGATGTTTCCAAGCACATATATTTGGAAATTTGGGGAAATCAAATTGTCTGAGTTGATTTTTACCTCCTTGTTTTGAATTTCCCTTGATCATTTGCTGTGATTTGGTAATCCCATCGGCAAGTTACTGGGGGAAGAAATATATCTGTGATTAGAGACTTGAAAACACTTATAGATTCTCTTCATCTTTTTGTTTTTAAACCATAATCTACACACTTTTGATTAGTAATATTACTTTTTTTTGGTGAGAAAGACAGAACTGAGCACAATGAATACGAACATTTCTGGTTTTACTCCATTGCCCTCTCAGGTGTTCAATATTATACCATTTACTGCAATTAATGAATCGGCCCATCCCTTCATGTTTCTTGCCATCTCCCTGCTCCCTCTGGCACAGCCTTTGAGACTCAGCTGTCTGGACTTAGCCGAGCAGACATAGACCCTTCTGGTATACGCCTCTCCTTCATATGTGGTGACTGACACATTTTGATCAAGATCTTTGAGAATCTTCCTTCAGCGGAGAAATCTCTTTATAGTCACATCTGATTTCTTGCCTTCCTCCCTTCCCATCTTCCCTTCAGTGGCCATATTTAACTCCTCTCTTTGTAAATTTGATTATAATTTCCTATCCATGGAATTTGATGCCAGAAGTGATGTACATCTAGGCATTTTGAATTCCGTGAATAAAAACATCAAGAATGCACATTAATTATGGCCTTAGTTTCTTTTGTTCATTGCTACTTAAACTTATTGTCTATATAGCTTCCATATTGTAAACACAGTTCCAGGGATGGGGTCCCAGCAAGAGACGTAGAAATACAACAGTACTGCTTCTGGTGGGCCTTTTTAAAGATGCTGTCTCTAGTTAAGCCATCGAGGTTTGTCCCTGCTAAAGGGCAGAGAAAGCCCAGACTGGGAATTACTCTGGCAATGATTTCAGAGGCTCTCTTCTATGATATGGGAGTTCCACAGGATTATTTCATATCCTCAGGCCAAAGACTTTCATCAGTGAAGTCAAGAATTCACCAGTGGAAGGAGAAAAAACTTCCATCATCTGTTGATGAGGAGCATTACAGGGACAATGGATGGTGGATCCACCTCTCTATGTATCATCTGTCTATGTATGTATGTATGTATGTATGTATGTATGTATGTATCTGTCTGTCTGTCTGTCTGACTGTCTGTCTATCACCTATCATGACCTATCTATCTATTATCTATTATCAATCCATATTTCACTATCCTTAAGAGCAGTTCTACAAAATAAGTTAGCATTATTTTCATTTTATTCTTGGTGAAAAGAAACAGTTAAGTAACACATTCATAGTGTAACCCTGTTTCAAACCAGTGTGTATATAACACTGAAGTTTGTTCTTCAGATGTGTGATGACCCCATCCATCCCTTAGCAATATCTACTTAATCCTAGTCCTTGACAAATTAGTCTCCACAGTCTTAAACGCTTTGTGTTCTAATGCACCATGACAACACATCCATGCCTCCTCTGCTAGTCCAATCAAATTTGTCTGTGATGTTACTGTCTCCAGTCTTAGCTTTTTGTACACATAGTCTTAAAACATGATGTTTCCCTATAATTTTGTTTTTCCTAATGTGGCTACCATTCCTCTGTGTCTCCTTTTCAATTCTTTATTTGTCTCGTTGATATTTTTGTCTGTACCACAAGTTTCTTGTCCCCTTTAGGGATTAACACAGTTTCATTTTAGTAATTAAAATTGTCATGCTGATTTCTGAGCTCCAATCTTTGATTTGATTAAAAAGGCTCTCTTCTCTCAGGGCATAGAAGTGTTCCCAGCAGGGGTCTAGAGCCAAATGAAGGGCTGTCAATTTTCTAGGTCTCCTTTCCCATTGTATATATGAGTTCTTTAGGGCAAGACAGGAAAGAAGGCAGGCTGTTGCTCTGTCTATCTGCAGGGACATTCCTGTTCCAATAGCAATGTGAGTGCAGTGATGATGTTTAATTTTGTGTCTCAGTTTGATTAGACTATACCAAGCAGTTGTTTGATTAAACCCATGGCTAGGTGGTGCTGTAAATGTATTTTAGAGATAGATTTAATCTCTATCTCTAAAATATCACTTTCAATCAGTTGACTTCAAATAAACAGACCACCCTCCATAAGACTGGTTGAAGCCTTAAAGGAAATGATAAAGGTTTCTCAGAGGAGGAATTCTGCCTGTAGATTGTGAAGCAGACATTCTGCATGGGTTTCAAGGCTTTAGGCTGAAGACAGAAAGATTGGCTGTCACCTCAACCCCCAGCCTGATGACTTGCCCTACAGGTATAGATTCAACTCTCAACCTCATGACCTAGTTCCTTAGAATCACTTTCTCTCTTTTCTTCTGTAATCATATATTTCTTAGTGATAGGTGAATTAGTCAATTTTGTCATAGCATGGACATAATAGCCAGACTAACATGGTCACAAAGCTCTTGAACAATATAGTTTTATGGGGTCTCCATTGTACATATGGTCCATCATTGACTGAAATACTACATGGTGAGATGCCCATAAAATTGGTTAGTATCTTGCAGTTTTTGTTTCTCTGTATAATAGTGGCTAATGCATCCCTCAGGTAGTATGTATATAGAGAACAACAAAATGCCTTGCTGAGATGCTGTAAGAAAATATTAGAACTTTGATCTCTTATGCAGATCTTTTATCAATATAAAACTAAAATTATATACCTTCACTGAAGTTTGCTAAGGAGATTGACGCCAGAATTTTCCCTTGGTTCACATATCATGTGGTCATATATTAAGCATGAGATCTCGTGTTTTATGGGCTAGAGAGAGAGATCAACAGTGCTCAGAGCTTGCCAGTGCTATATTAATAGTCGTGTGTTTTAGCACTTTGCTGTTTATCTGTGGAAGGTCTAGTATCTAAGCTTATTTGTTTGGGCTCTGCCACTGAACTACAACCTGAAGTCAGACTATTACTTAAGTTTATAGAAGCTTACCCCGATGCAATGAACAACTAGCTTAAATTATTTTTGACAAATCCATGGGTCAAAGTGAGTTAATAAGACAATAAAAAACAAGCAAAACAAAGGAAGTGGCCCTGTGGCCACCTTTTTGTTTGTTTGTTTGTTTTTAAAAAACCTGTGATTTGTCTTCTTTATGTCATGTAAGGGATGAGATTTAAGATCTTCCAGTCAATATGTGAAAAGAATGGCCAAACTGTTTTCTTTTAAAGGTTTATTTATTTTTATTTTATGCATATAAGTGTTTGTCTACATGTATATGTACAGACCACAGGCATGCCTGGTACCTATAGAGAGCAGAAGAGAGCACCGAGTCCCTTGAACTGGAGCTACAGAATGTTATGAGCTGGATCCTTTGTGAGGACAGGAAATATTCTTACCCACTAAGTCATCTTTCTAGCACCACCACCTCCACTTTTTTAATTGCCAAGACTAATAGGATTGTAGGATTGTGTTTATACCTTAATTTCAGTGGGTGTCACTATGTGGTCCCCTTCTACATATTCTGAGGGAAACAGTAGCAACATTAGCATCCCTGAAACTACTTCTTTCGACTATCTCTTTTACTCTTTGGAGTTATGTAGGTAGATGGAACTACAATATGAGAAATTGTTGGTGATACTGGTTTTGGGACAAAGTAGGTATGAGCTCCAAGAAAAAGCTGACTACACTACTGTAACCCATGAGAATATGTATTAACATATATGAAAGATTTGAGAACATGGATTTATTATCTTACTATGCAGAGGGATTTATTATACTGCACTCAAATTGCAGGTCTTAATTGTTGAATGCACTTAGAAATAATAATACAAGGTAAAGGGAGTGTGTTGGTTTCAAAGGGGTAGCAACAAGAAGTGTCCTCAATCAGACATTTTACACAAATAGGCTCACTGTGAAATTCTATTGTTGCTTGTTCATGAATTTTATAAACCTGATCCATCTTTCTTTCTTTCTTTCTTCCTTTCTTTCTTTCTTTCTTTCTTTCTTCCTTCCTTCCTTCCTTCCTTCCTTCCTTCCTTCCTTCCTTTCTCTCTCTCTCTCTCTCTCTCACTCTCTCTCTCGCTCTCTCTCTTTCTTTCTCCTTTTCTTTCTTTCTTCTTTCTTTCTTTCTCTGAATGATTTTTTAATAGCAGGACTTTAACTAGGATGATCCTAAAATGGCAATGCCATGGCCAAGTTTTCACTGATAGACACCAAGTTGTGGTCATTCTTTATCCTGCAAACTTTGAGCCTACTATAAAGCAACATTTTATAGCTGAAATCAAGACTCTCTTTCCTTTTCCTTTGATCCACTCATGCTCCTTGCTCACCCTTTGCCGAGATTTCTAAGCACTCAGCACTTGTATTCACTGAGGGTTTTAGTACTGAATGACAAGAGGGCATGTTCAGTCAATCTGAGGTGAGGGCTTTGAGCTCATGCTTGCTAATCAGTCAGAGTTCATCTTGCTTATTAATAAAAATTCTCAAGACATCATCCACCAACAGTCCAATAAGGGAGAGAGAGAGAGAGAGAGAGAGAGAGAGAGAGAGAGAGAGAGAGAGAGAGAGAGAGAGAGATCCAAATCACATAGTACTCTGAGGCTAAATATCTGATTACAGAGTCCAAAACTGCTTTGTGTATGTAATTTTTGAAGAGAAAAAAAATCACAAGCCAGCAGCAAGGAAGTGCTTAGTGGGAGATTTCAGCTTCACCCTTGCAGCTTTTACATTTCAATCTGAGCAGCAGGGAGATTCTGCTGATCCTAAACTAATGAATGTCAAGGAGGAAATGGCTTGCGTTTTTTCCCTTTCTGTGGGTAGTTATACTTTTAAAAAAGAGCCTTAAGTTTGGCTGAAATCCAAGGTATGTCACATAATTCTGATCTAGAGATATGCAGTGAGAATCCCCAGCCCCCAAATATTTGATTAGAGCATATGTAAATTGTCCCATGTTCTTGGCATGGACTGAATCAGGAATGACAATGTAGATTATGATGTTCTTTTACAATCAAAGGTTATTATTACTATTTTCCCCAAAGGAAGTAAAACTTATTTAGTCAAGATTTCAGATGTTTCTTACTACATGGGATAATTTCTACTTATGTTCAGGAAGGAAATAACCAATGAACAAAGAAAGAACAGTTCATAACATTCTATAAATATCACTTAGATTTTTTTTTTGAGTTGTTAATAACATAGGTAACATTGAAGTGCAGATTTGCTGAAAAACTATTAGCAATTTTCTTTTTTTGGCCTCAACTTATGAGGACTATAATGAATGACCCTGAGCCATTTCAGAAGTGGAAATGTGTATGAATCTCCTTGAAAAATACACTAGTTAAACCACAAAAGAGACAGACAGGTGTGCTGTAGTTAGTTGACCAAGAATTTCAATATTTTATCTAGTATGTATTCAGCTCTGAAGAAGTAAAACTCACAGTTCTCCTATGCCCAAATGAAAGGCTTTTCAGAGGACACCTTCACCTTCCTGTGAATGCCCCTTGTCTGGTCTGACCCAGTACCATTCCAAATGCAAATAAGACTATGCTGAGAAAGGCTTCTCTTGCAGCATTAAAGACACACAGGAGACATGTGTCTACCAAGCAAGCAACATGATTGGATTTAGCCTAATAGGAAAATGGCATCGCAGATTTTATGTATCTTCTCATCTACAAAAACTCACTGCACATTTGGAGAACAAATCTAAGCGATACGTGCATTTCATATATGTCTATCTCCAAATTGTCAATTTTCAAAATAAAAACTTCAGTAAAATCTTTCTTTGTCTTTGTCTCCAAAAGTACTCAAATTATTAAATTAAAAGCACCACTTATCTGTAATAATAAAGAGGGGGAAGGGACAGAAACCGTAGGCAGACAAGAGCCAGCCTTGCCTGAAGAGGGAGATGCTCAGACTGCCTCTGAACAGACAATAGAAAACTAATGAGGTAAAAAGTCTGGCAGGATTGTGATCTGATTGTCACAGATTAGACTAATGTCAATGAGGAGCAAAGAACAAGGAACCAGTCTGAGTGGCTGTGAGACACCTGCGGGGAATTGTCTTTCCAGGGATTGATTAGTTGGGCTTTGTTTTATGCAGCATTACAACAGAGGGGATGAAAAGGGGCTTGGGGAAAGACAGCATTTTGCCCCACCTCTCTCCACTGCAGGACTGTCCTCTCCCTCTTGAGCTCCTGTCTTGTTGGATGTCCTAGGAAGCAGCTGTCCACGGAGTGCTCTTTAAATCTTACAATTCTATTAGTAAGAATATCAAATTGCCAAGGCTGAAGCCTGATCTTCAGAAAGCAAGGCTTTGGCAGTAGCATTTTAGAGCCTGTTATCTGGGCAGCGTGTGGGGTGCAATCCTTGGCAGGATTCTAGCTGCTATTTTTGATTCATTTTATTTTCTCTTCTTTGGGACCTTGATCAGATGTTTCTGGGCATGTATTTTACTCAGAGCTCAAGTGAGTTCCTTTTGTGTCCAATTGAGGATTTTGACTGGCCTAAGATGAGGGGACAGACCTAATTCCTGAGGACAACATCTATAAAACAAACAGATATACAGCCGTCTCAGGGATAAGGGAAGTGGAGAGGAGGCAAGATCTGTGGGACTATGCTAGGATCTCACGTTTTTTATTTTTGGTACCCATTCGGTATGTAATAAAAATAAAATGCATATTACTGTTATAAAATGAATACACCTTTTGTTCCTCTGAAAATTAATCACACATGTAAATACTTACCCAAAATCATACTTTAAGTTTAACTATACCAGGTTAAGTCTCTAAGAATAATTTAATGTTAAGCAGAGACTCATAATCTGAGAAGGATTACAAATACATGTTGGTCTTTCATTCTTTAAGAAAAAAGCAAATCCAAATTACTGATCTGTAATCTGCATATACTACCTCCTCTTTGAGAGTAAGCTCTGAAGAGTTCATTCAGGGTTGTAGCTACCACCATCATAAAGTGATGATGCAGGGCATGACTCCTGGCCCTGCACATGGTCTTGCCTTGCATCCATTCCTCTGACTCCCTCCTCCAGCTCCAGTGAACCGCCCCTTTGTCCTCTGTGCTATGGTTGTATAGATTTACCTGTTTCACAGTAGGATGCACAAAATAGTATGTGCTGCCTTTGAGCCTGGCTTTCTGCATTTGACCTTCCTTCACATTGTTGAGTATTTGTAGGTCATTTTTATAATCGCATTATGTTCTTATACAGATGATTTTTGCCTTTTACCAAGGAATGCACCTGACTGAAGTATAGTGGCTCATGTCTGCAGTCTCAAAATTGTGGAGGCTGATGCAGGAGGATTGCCACAAATTCCATGCTAGTCATGCTGAGTAAGCTATTGTTTCAAACCAAATAAATAATGCAACAAAACAAAACAAAAAACCCACCACATATTGGACTAGTTGTTTCTTTCATCTTCTTTATGATGAATTTGAAAACAATAAGACTCTCTCCAGTGACACTGAAATGATCTCTGTAAAATCTCCAGTGATAAACCCTGGATGACATTCTTAAGTCTGGAAGAACCCAAATCAAGAAGTTACATATGTAATTATTTTCTTACTATACTTGGGGATAGTCCTATCTTGAGAAGGTGGCTGAATTGAATTAGAAATCAAAATTCTAATGAGACCAAGAGTAGATTTTTATTCTAAAATAAATGTCTTTTAGTAACCTCCAACACTTACTGTTTTCCTGAAAAAAAAAAAGAGAGAAACACTCATTACTGGTTTGAAAATAGGCATAAAGTGAATATATAGATTATTATTATTATTATTATTATTATTATTATTATTATTATTATTATTTTGGTTTTTCAAGACATGGTTTCTCTGCATAGTCCTGGCTGTCCTGGAACTCACTTTGTAGACCAGGCTGGCCTCGAACTCAGAAATCCACCTGCCTCTGCCTCCCAAGTGCTGGGACTAAAGGCATGCGCGACCACCGCCCGGCGAATGTATAGATTATTAACTGATTAAAACTTTACTTTTCAGGGGCTGGTGAGATGGCTTAGTGGATAAGTATGTACAAGCATGGGCAGCGGAGTTCAGATCCCAGCACCCACTTAAAAACAAGGTGCAACAATGCACACCTATAACTCCAGTGCATGTTGGAGACATCTTAAGAGCCACTGAAGCAGAAATGGTGAGTTCTAGGTTCAGTGAGAGACCCTGGCTCAAAAATTAAGGGGGAAAATAGAAGAAAATGCAATGTTTACTAGGTGGGTGTTTGTGCACATACGCACTCAAATACACACACATACACACACACATAATTTAAAAGAATGTTTTAAAAGTAACCATCCATGGATTTGTTAAGCACTTTCAGTTATTTAAGGTACTTTTTGCATATACTAATGCTAATGTTCACAACCATCCTATAAGATCCTAGGGGAGGGGAGACTTTGGTTATAATGTAGTGAAGGAAATTGAAAACCCAAGGACATGGTGGGATCCCAGTATCAGACATAATTGTCAATAAGAGCCTGAGACTCCCCACTCTGAACCTAGTGTGAACTGACAGGACCAAATTCTTAGTGATGATGTTGAGCAGCAGTAAAGATCATTAGGGTTTAATATGTAGGGATGTAATAGCCAAACTCATATGAATATTCAGTCTCTTGTTAATTTATAAAGAATTAGGACTTAAAAAGGATGCAATCTCACCACGTTATTAGGTTAAGCTCTCCTACAACAAACCAGCAAACAACGTATTGTAAATTAGGCCATTTTGGAATTCGTGCAATTTAAATGGTTGAGTTATTTTATGTTAGTAAAGTGACTGCACAATATTCATTAGCTAATTTTCATGATGTTTTGTTGTTGTTGTTTTTTTTTTTTTTTAACACATTGGGCCAAATTACACTCTCAGAGATGCTGACAGAATTTTAATTAACATAATAGGTCTAAATTCAGTTCTTTCTCTGGTTGCTTCATTTTGATTCAGGGAGGTGTTGAGCATTATAATTTTCCTTTTTGTAAGGAAGGAAAGCCAGTTTCCGCAGGCTGAATCATGCATGCACAACCTGAATGTGAATAAGCTCAGCACAGGTGTGACTTTTACCAAAGTGAAGTCTAAGCTCTGAAAGAGTGGTCGATGGCAGTAAATTAATGATAGTGCACTTCTCCTGCAAAGTTCCTTGGCTCCACTCTCTCCCCTAGCCCTTACCTGTTCTTTTGTCTTTGCTGTTGTCTTGTAGAAATTTAGAATCCTGAAAAGTTTAAAATCCTCAAATATTTGAGTACATTAAACAAATTTGTAAAACACGTACTTTATGAAGTATTCTAAGATAAATCACATTGTATTGTGTGTATTTCCATGGTAGGTTGTCCCTCCAAGGCATTGCAAGCGTGGCATTGTTACCAGCCCCCAAGGGAAGAAAGCAATAGCATTCATAAAAAAGGGGTCCCAGTAAACTCAGAGTTTATATGCATATGATTTTACTCAAAGCATTTCAGTGATATGAACATGTTTTGACCATCACTTGTCTGAGCCATTTTGCTTGCTGCCAGCTTCAAGGATCATGTGTGACTGCGTAGCAGCATGCAGGCCAAATTCTAAGGCACCTTTAGCATCTTACAGCTAGTATCACTGGTCTTGTGGGTCTGTGGTTTAAGAAAAAAATATATTAGCAGGAGCAAGGGGACACTTAGTACTTAACATAAGCAGCTGTTAATTATAAAACTACAGTCATTTGTATTTTACTAAAAATGTTGATGTGACTCTCAAAGAATTTTAAGGAAGACATTAAATCCCTTTCATCTCTGCATCTGATTTCTACACTTGCCACTTCCTTCCCCCTAAATAATGCCTACTCTCCCTTTTGAGTCCTATTAAGGATCATAAAAACCAATAAAATATCTTTTTGGAGAAAGCCAAAATGTATTTGAGAGAATTAGGGTTGACTAGGGAGATGCAATGCTAGATATTACAGCAAATTAGTTCTGTTAAATATGGGGAGGTTGAGCATTCTGGACATCTCTCTGCAATAAAAGACATGGACACGTGTGTGCTCAAACATGAGATCCACTGACAGAGGCCGCTGCTGGCACCTACCTAGGTCTTTAATCACAGCCCTGTTGTAACAGGAAGAACAGGTTGGTCAGGGACGGGAGGATTTCCTGTAGGAGTTAGAGACATCAAAGCACTGTAAGATATATTTCTTGAATTTAAGTCTATCTTTTATTTTGTTTACACAACAAAATTATTATGCTAATTATGTAGTAATATGCCGCCCCTGAGGACGTTCCACGTTGATAGCATCTACTTTAGGATGCAGATTGGGAGTCAATATGTGATTATTGTTATTTCAAAATGATTTGATCACTATGACAATTTTTCCTTCAGAGGGTGTGCTTTCTCGCTGTTATAGCCTTGGTATGGATTTAACAGCACAGTGTAGAAAAAATTATCAGGAGAGTTTGGGAGATTTTTAAAAATGTTATTTTCAAAGAATATCAATAAATAATATTTTGGAATAGTGAGTCAAGACTAAGCTGTGCGTGTGTGTGTGTGTGTGTGTGTTCACATGCACAAGCATGCACACATGTGTACTCTTTCGCACGTGCACTATGGAGTGTGGCTGAAAGTTCATGTTAATATGTATACAACCTCACTAGGGGGAGCTCTTGGCTGGCAGTTCAGTAGCCTGACCATTGTCTATAGGAGACAATTTTTCTTTGTTTGAAAATTTACAAGTCATCAATGAAAATGCCACAAATACAGTAGAAGTTTAAGGGTTGGTCACACCACTGAGTTTCAAATCCGAATTTAGGTGAGGAGGGGATGCCAATTTCTTCCTTGCTCCCTTTCCCCAGCCATTCTATTACTGTGTCCCATCATTTGACAGGTTTCAGAGCTGCTCTGAGTATCTCTCTTGGCCACAAAGGCTCCTTCTGGGAGTGTCTGCCCTGATACTTGGCAGCAACAATGAAGAATTTGCAAAGGCCAGGAACTCAGATCAATTAACTAAGCAACGATACAAATGTGATCATAATACTGGACACTGCAGCATTGGTTTAAAACTGGTAACTTTGTGATTAGAGATGCAGCCGATCCAAAGAATTATGGGGCAGGGTGTTAATCAACCGAAGAAATATAAATATTTGTAAAATTTTCTTAAGACAATTACTTTTGGAAGCAAAGCAAAATATGCCAGCCCTAAGGGAACAGTGACTGGCTTGAGCAATTCTCATTTTATTATCCTTATTCTGAATACTCCAATCTCCCCCACCCCAATCTCTCTCTTTCTCGTGTGTGTGTGTGTGTGTGTGTGTGTGTGTGTGTGTGTATCTTTTTAAATTGGAGGAAAAAGAAATAAAGCCAAGTGCCTCTTTCCCTACCATGTTCCTTTCCTTTTTTCTCTACTCTAATGACATTTGGCAGGCTCGGCTGTGTAATGCTTGACTGGTTTTATTGTTGTCTGTTCCCAGTGGGGAATAGTTGACACTGCTCTCTGTTTTCAATTGATATCCATTTTCAACAATATTGCTTTCTATTAGATTCCTGCACAGTTTGTGCCAAGCAAACTGAATATTTACTGGGCTGACCTCAAAGCCTTCAAATCAACAAACACTAGAATAAGCAAAAGTATGCATTTTAAAGATCAAATGTTTCTGAACGCTCTTTACAAAATTATTATTTTTAAATGCACCTCGAACTGCAGATTAAATAATATTATGATATTGCTTCTGTTAGCCCATTTTATTTATTTACTTTCATACATTAAATAATGGTATGACATGTTAAAATACAGTTGTATATATTACTTAGTCAAGGATAATGACAATTCAATATTTCTATATTTAGCAGATCCCCCTTTTAAGCAATCAAGCATTTTTAGCCCATTACCTGTTAGTGTAGACATAGTTTGTAATATCATATTGCATAGAGCAACTGAGTTTGATAAAACAGAAGACAGACAACCTCTTTAAGGCTTCCTTAGCACTAGGAGGTTCTAAGTTAGAATCGAAAGGCAGATCTTTTAATCATCAAAATCCAAATAGTCACTGAATAGCATGAATATTTCTAACATCTTTGCTTCAATTTGCTAATCAAAGTTGTCAGAATCTTAATCATACACACTACCCATATATTACAGTGTACCAGGGCATAGGTGGCAGGTAGGAAATAGACACATTTAATTTTGGAGAAAATCAAGAAAAGATGGAAAAGAAAAGGATTTCATATTTTTGAGAGGCACCTAGAAACTATTGTCATTTAGCCAAATATGCCTAGTTTCTCTAAAAAAACCCTAAAGCTTACTCTTTCACTCATAGGCTGAAGTGGACTGTAATAGGATATGTCTACATAAAATTCCTTGGGTAAGTTGACGCAGCTATTGGCTAGCTATTCCAGCAAATAATCACAGGGCAGTGGCCACAGACATACAGAAAGGAAAGTGCTAACAAATATTGTGGAGTCTGAGAGGCACTCCATAGGTGAACTGTTCGATGCACAAGCAAGAGGACCTAAGTTTGGCTCCTTGGGACCTATGTAAAGGTTGAGTGAAGTAGTGTATACTTGTAAACCCAGCTCTGGGAGAAAGGAGACTAGAAGATCGTGGGATCTTGCTAGCCAGCCTGTATAACAGAAAGAACAAAAGGCTGTTCTAATAAAAACTCTGGCTTGAAAGTAAGGTGAAGAGAAATAGAAGAACCTGAAGTCCACCTCTGACTTTTTTTAGACTGAGATCACACACACACATACACACACACACATACACACACACACATACACATACACACACACATGCACACACACATACATACACACATACACACACATGCGTGCACAAACACATACACAAAACACAAAGAGAGAGAAAAATAGATTGTAGTTAAAATACAGTCTCTAATGATGTGTACATGACCATGCCTACCATATTACAGAAGATAACCCACTGTGTGAAATTTGAATCCAATTCATAACAAAAAAGGATAATGAGCCAAACTTCCTACTTGCAGAGACTTCTCTTTCCCAGCTTTCTTAATTATTTTCCCTTTCCTAATATTTATTCAGTCTGAACCAACCACCTTCTTTCTCTTGATGCAGAGACTGATGTCTTCTTACCATTACCTGAGCCCACCATGCCTATCAGCACCTTAGAAGCAAGCAATTCCAATGTGCGTTGTTTACCTGCAACACAGCCCCATGCTCAACTCCTGCCCTACGGTCATTCAAAGTGTGTGTGTGTGTGTGTGTGTGTATGTGTGTGTGTGTGTGTGCGGATGACACACAGCAGAGTCTAGTGCTCACCAGTCTTTGGGGCAACTTTTTCAGAAAGTGTGGCTATGTAGACATTGTGTGGGCCTGGCAAGCCATGATCTGTCAATGGATCTGGGGAAACCCCTTCCTCAGTTTCATTTCTCACCATCTGTGAATCAGTTTTTCTATTTATAAATCAGGCATAAGAAACTGCCCACTGGGTCTTTCCCAGGCATGTTGGGAGGCTTAGAACGAAGCTGCTAATTCCCCTCAGCTCTTTGAAGGAGGAGTGTGAGAACTTTGAGGCCTAGCATGTGACACACTGGACACGTTTTCATTTAAACCTTTGCTTTCACAAATGAAATATGGCATTCTTTGTCATGGACACAGAACATAATTAATCAGTAGAATTTCAATCAAACATATATTTTTCATGGATTCCAGGAATGCCTGGAAGCTCACAGCCAGTATGGATTGATATATATATATATATATATATATATATATATATATATATATATATATATATATATATATAGCTATGTCAACTAGCTATGTTATATATACTAGCTAGCTATATATAACTAGCTATGTCAACCTTGGCAAATGATGTCCCCTTTCTCCACCTCCTCATTTGCAAAGCAAATGAACTTTGTGATTGCCTTGCTGGAATAAAAGTAAGGAGGGTGAGGGAGAATTTAGACAGATGTCAAGTATTCCATGAGTATACCGTGAGCTGTAGGCTATTGGTGATTAAAAAAAACAAGCTGTGATAACTTTCTTCTTTGCCCCCCCCCCCCGCGCGCGCCTACACACACACACACACACACACACACACACACACACACTGTATTATAATAGAAGTTATTTAATGGAGAATAGACCCCATTCTCCCTATTGTTCCTTGTGTGGCTTTCTTGTCATTCTGTTCTGATTGTTTTCCTGTCTCAATATGGAGGTGGCTACAGTGTGTCTCTAACATTTTGTCCTGAAGATGTATGTACTCTTAGATGAAAGATATCTCATTCCTATGAAAACAGCATGATGCAGTCTGAAAGTGCTGTGCAAACCTCGTCCAGGAAACTCCAGATAAGCTATAGTATAGTACACAATTACTTTCTTAGTGACTTTCATAACATCTTAATAGTCTCCCATCTCTGTCTATATTTCCCAAGTGGCATCAAAATTCAATCATGTTTTACTTGATTTTTCCTTCTGCAAATCTGAATGATTATTAAAGCAGTGAGCACACAAATGACAGAAAGATAGGAAAAATTTCATTGAGATCTGTTACATTGGAGACTATGATTTAAATTGGATTAGTAAGATAAAAGGTCCATTTTCTCTGTGTGAATTGCAGACTACCTTTAGAAATTACACTTGAAACAGTTACCTGGGAAGAGAGATGTCCCAGGGTACCTGGAATCATCCTGGTGATGGATATTGTAGGTACATTTATGTTAAGAGAAAGGAGAGGTATTAGGCAAAGCAATAAAGACTGGGAGAAATCACAATGCATGCCCTTAACTCCACTTAGGTAAAAGTCAGGTTAAAATTGACCCTTCCATCTTAAGGACACACGATGTTGAAAATATAGGATCGAAATTAAGGGTGAGTGAGAGGGAGAGAAACAGAATCAGAGAGAAAGGGAAACAGAAATAGAAACACAGTGGGAGGGGGAGAGAGACAGAGAGACAGAGGGAGGGAGGGAGGGGAGGAGGGAGGGAGGGAGAGAGGGAGGGAGGGAGGGTGGGTGAGAGAAGGAGATGGAGATGGAGACAGAACACTTTGCTCACCTTCCTCTCCATATGCCATGAGCCTTGTAGTTCCAGTTTGTTAAAGTATAGAGATACATCCAAATCATGAAGGCTTGTCTCCATATTGTATCTTGGTAGCATCAAAGAGGTCCCAGTAACTTCTAGGGAAGTTTGGGAATAATAAGTGTTATGGCATATGTGAATTCATTCTATTCATATCATCCAATAACATGGCTATGTCCAGAAAGGAAGCATTGCATATGGTATTAGTACAATTGCAGGAACCAGGAAAGGCAACCTGAAGGGGCTTTAGGGAACCCTCCTGGTCTATGGCCATCAGGCTCATCTTGCAGCTTGCTGTAGGCGTCTGGGCTGCAGGCTCTGTTACCTTCGCTTTGGCAGATGCTGATGGGACTGTGTGCCCCAGTTAAGGAGGAGAAGAGGCGTGGGTACATAACTCATGACAGAATCAGTCATGGGCTAGGGACTTTGAGATTCAACCCTGGAACCTCAGTCTTAGAAAACCATCCAGAAGAAAACTTGAAAAGAAAAAAAAAGAAAGAAAGAAAAGAAAAATATGTATATTTTAAAATTTCCTCACAGAGGAAGAAAATATATCAGTCTAGGGGCAGGCCCTGTGACCACAGAGTTTAGTATCTGCAGTTGGCTGGATTTTATAAAATAAAGAAAAACAAGCCAGAGGTCTGTTTGTGGAATTGAGGTGAGATTGTATTTTTAGTTGTCTTAACTAAATAAATCCATCAGTTGACAAAGAGAGGACTGTAGTGGATTAGACAGAGAAGGTATGATTGAAGACTGGGAGGCAGGGTCAGCTTTAGAGCCATTGATCATAGTCTCATTAGGCCTGGAACAGAAACAAAAATGAATTTGAAATGTAGGGAGAGTGAGTGGAGGCAGGGAGAGGAAAAAGACCGAAGGGAAACGGTGTTCTTTCCAACAGTGTGATTCATAACACACAGCTGAACTTAGACACTGGGAAACAAAATTCACTGGTAACTTTCCTGACAGACACTGAGCTGGGATAAGCATTTCCAGATCCCAGATCACTTGTCTTCTTTAGTAAAATGCCCCCAAATAATCTTTGTAGTCCAAAAAATAACATGTTGCAATATATCCCAAGTATGGCCAAATAAAGAATGTGAACAGGGAGAGAACCCAGCAAGAACCCAGACTCATTATTCTTGCTGATAGGTCCTCTCTCTGATTTAGATAGTAAGAAGCATGTATTAGCACTAAAGAGATCTATAAAAGGGATGATTGCATATTTTATTAAATTGGAAGTGAAGCTGATAATAAAATTTAATATTAGAAGGAAGAGGAATAATTGGAGCAAAATTAAAGTAACTATTATTAAAAACTTAAATTTAGTCTTCCCGGCCCTTCATCAGTGCCCCTCCCCCAAGCCCTCATTATTTTGCTTCTCTTGGCAAGCTTAGCTCTATTTCTCAGACTCATCCTTTCTCCACAGGGTCCTTTCTTTGAGCATGCTGTCTTTCTCAGCCTGACTTCTCATTTCTCTGTTCCTCGGCCCTCTTTCTCACCATCAGGAACAGGCAGAATGCTTTTAATACTGCTCTTCATGAGTGAGCCTCTCTGGGTTCAAGGAAGTCCCACAATGAATATTTTTCTCCCCAACTCGTTCTAAAATTGTTGACAAATACGACAGATTAAGCCAAAACTGTGACTTTATTCTTACAATCCTGGCACTGGAAATCTTATACTATCCATGTGGAAGATATGCAGCCTGTACCCAGGCAAAGCCCGACCATATCAGGGGTTGGTCCTTGGTTAAAAACACAGAGTTTGGCCGGGCGGTGGTGGCGCACACCTTTAATCCCAGCACTTGGGAGGCAGAGGCAGGTGGATTTCTGAGTTCGAGGCCAGCCTGGTCTACAAAGTGAGTTCCAGGATAGCCAGGGCTACACAGAGAAACCCTGTCTTGAAAAAAACCAACCAACCAACCAATCAACCAACCAACCAAACAAACAAAAAACCCACAGAGTTAGGGGCTTGTTCTGTCGTGTTTAAATTCTTGATTCAGTTAAAGCTCAGCCAGGGAAGAAGAGCCAAGATGACTAGTAAGAGATAGGGGCTTACAACAGATATTCAGCCTTGTAAACTGGGAAACTGGGGTATCAAATCTCAGAGGAAGAGCCAAGATTTGGAGGAAAAGCACTAAGTGCTTGTCCCCAGCATGAGGGGAAGTGGTCAATCTGAGAAGCTTGTCCCCAGCATGAGGGGAAGTGGTCAATCTGAGAAGCTTGGACATCTTGTGCCAGACTGGGACTATGAAAGATATACATGGAAGACTCTAGGAAGCTGTTGTCTCTGCATGGGTGCCAGCTCTGCTGTTCTCTCACTCAGTCTCAAGTGGGGGACCTGGGGATGCCGTGGTCAGGATTGCTATCTGTCACAGACAAGGAGGTCTACACAACCAGGACGTCCTTGAACTCCCTACTTTTCTGCTAACTCCATCACTTCACCCAAATGTACAATCTCCCAAAGTGATGCCTATTTTGGCTTTTCAACTCCTCCTTGGCTATACCTATCCTCGAGCCACACAAGGGAGGGATTACAAGAAGACCCAGCTTCGACATGCTGGTGATAGAACACTCTAACTAGGTCATACCTTGATAAGCTACCCTGTTAAAGAAGGAAGGAGAGTGCTCTGGCTTCTGTCTCACGTAATACAATTAAAATCACTCCATTCTCCAAAAGAAGATTCAAGAGATCTTGTGTGTCAAATTGCTCACTGGGGGATGTTCATTGTTTGATATGTTATGATGTCCACATTGACATAAAATAATAACGACTTCAAACACAACTTATGATGGACAGTAGGGTATCAGAGAGAAGAATACAGTATCATCAAGTTGAAGAAGAAATGCAATTAATATAGCAGCCTTTTTTTCTGCAGTACTCACATGGTCATGGCTAGTCTTCATTAATAGCATTGGGCTATTCATTAATATTTTTTGTAGTATTGGGCTATGTATTCCCTTGTACAAACAAGCCCCTTAGCTCATCATGATTCCTTGGCTAGTGGTGGTAGGAGGAACTAATTTTTCTTCCTGAAAGTTCTGCACTGCAAGCAGTTCCAGCTGATGCAAATTTGATGTCAGTTTACTGATTTGTTGTTTTATTTGAGACAGGGCTTCATTGTGCATCCTGCCTCTGCCTCCCAAGTGCTGAGATTATAGGTGTATGCTAACAGATATGGTTGTATTTACCTTTATTACAGAGAATAGCTTCAAAGGCTTTATCTACTTTGTCTGGATTGAGATAATGAAAAAATGATTTTGTTTAAATGTTTTGTTTAGTTTTAAATTGGAAACCTCTTAATATCCTTGAATTTTCAATTCATCGGGAACATTTTTTGTCCTAACTGGTTGACTCTTGGTAGGACCCTCGATGGTTTCAGCTTGGGTGATAACTGTCAGACAAATCATTCACAAGATAATAGGTCTGAACCTTCATCCTCTTTGCCCAATGTTATCACCTGTGACCAGTGATTAAATCAACAACATCTGCATAATAGACTTCCATAAGTTCTGCCAAATGACAAGGTTCAGAGAAGTTCTGGGCTGGTGGACACATTCATGATAGCATGGCAATATACAATAATGCCTCAGGACAGAGCCTACTGCACATAAAACCCTTCCAGCCTCATCCATGTATGTCTTCACATGGCTATTTTATTTTATTTTTTTTAGCTTTTACAATAAACAATAATTTAAGTGTATAATTTTGTGAAGTTAGAGTTGCCATAGCAATAATCTGATATGAAGGGGGTGTATTCGTCATGTTTCCATTGCTATGATAAAGCACCAATACCAAGACAACTTAGTAAAGAAAGGGTTTGTTTGGGGCTTACAGTTCTCAAGAAAAAAGAGTCCATCACCATCGTAGCAGCAAGCTACTGATGGGGAACTAGGAAAAGCTAGAAGCTAAGGCCTGAGGCTTCACATCTAAGACTCAAATCAGGGAGCAGAGATAGCTAACTTGAAATGGCTTGAGTCTTTTGAAATCTCAAAGCCTGCACCCAGGGGCATGCTTCCTCAGTAAAACCACATGTCCTAATCCTTCCCAAACAATTACCAACTGTGGACTTAGAATTCAAATGCTGGAGACTTATAGGAGACATCCCATTCAAACCACCAAAAGGCATGTATGGGAAACTGGGATTCTGTTGTCAAGTTGGGACTGAAATGTAGCTAAGCTGGGAGCTAACACTTGTTAACCAGAGCCTGAAGTCCAGGACATCCAGTGGGGCTAGAGAGCCCTCGAAACTTGTGAAACTTAATGACTGATTCTAGAATTAAGTAATTAATTAAATTTTATAACACACAGGTACTATCATATGAATTTATGGAAGGGATAAAAAAAACCTCTTAAGTGATTAAACAATTTCTTCTGGTAGAATCAATCACTCCAATCAATATGGGAGCTGCTTCCCTGGAGTGCTGGTAGGAGGCACACATGTGTGCAGTTATCATTCTTAGCTACCAATGTAATGTAACTTTCTTTTTCTTTAAACATAACTCTTTACCCACAACTCCTATACTACCAGAGCCTGAATGATTTCTAAATATTGCAATGGCATTAACACACAACATTCTGAACTATTTCCTCTGTACAAAAGGACACGATAGCAAAAACTATTGTATATATATACCTTTGTTGATTGAAGTAAACTGTAGCCTGATACTTAGGAACACCCCACCCCCCGAAATTAAGGAAAGGACGATATTACCTACCATTAAAAGAGACTAAGACAATTCAAATTGAAACATGCCTTTGAGTCTTTCAATTTTTGTGTAGAAAGCTGGATGAGATAAGTTATTTATCTGTAAGGGAAGACTATTTCTTCAGGCCACATAGACATAACTGCTTTTCTGGATTGCTTTGTTTGAATAACAATGCTTCTCCATTTTCCTTTTTGATTGAGTGTGCAATATCCTGCTTCCCACTCCCTATTGTGTGTTGGGAATAGAGAAGGAGGGACATCCATTGTGTTTGCATGTGAGTTCTGGTACTTTCTGCAGGTGCTTTCTGTTTGATCACATAATTGGATTTGAGGAAGTCCTGGAAGGAGTAATTCATCTGAATTATGCAGTGATGATGCCTGGGAAGTCAAGGTCAAATAGAGATAACCCCTTACTGACTGTAGCTTGTTCTACCAGGAGATGCGGTTGGCTTTCCACCTCTGCATTGTAGTTGAAGAGTGATTTGATCAACAGATTGCAGCAGTAGTGAAAGCAGCGTGGGAGCTTGTCATCAGAATGCTGCTATCTCTGCCCCTAGTGTCTTGGAAAGAGCCCACTCTGGATAGCCCTGCTATGTTTTTTAAAGATCCAACCACCAGAGACTTTTTGGCTCTTGGAGCTGGGGCTCTATATACAAAAAGGTGCTCATCCGTGGTGAGTGAGAGATGGTAACTGAGCTAAGCTCAGTTCAAGCTGTCAAACCCATGGAACCCCAGAAAAGAGACATTTGGAAATTAGGAATGAGGAGCACCTATATGAACAGACATTTTATGAACAGGTCTTCTATTGTTCCACTGAGATTGTAAAATTGTTGGGTATAATGACAGTATTTTCCAACTTTTGTGACTCTAACACTTAGCACAAGACCGGGCACAGTATTGATTCATATTCCTCCCTTTGAAGAATAGAACACTATCAGGAGAAAAGGCTCGCACTGCCATAGGCAGGCTGTAGACTCTTGCTCCCTGCTGCCTTCAACACCTATACCCTCTGATATTTTCAACAAGCAAGAGGTTTGGTTTTCAACTGTCAGATGCTCAATCAATAGCAAGAACTTTCTGGCATTGAGGAAGGAAAATTTAAAAACAAAACAAAACAAAACAAAAAAGCAAAAACCAAAAGGAAAATGAAGGGCAGAAGAGAGAAGGTAAGATCCAAACCTTTCTGGAACCAGGCAGTGCAGGTTGCTACTCCAATAGCCAACACCATCAGCCATTACTGGTCACAGAAAACAAGTCACCAAAACAATCCAAGCAAGCAGAGAGAGCCAGGGCAATTGCTGGAACTCATTCTGCTTCCTTCCCGACCCAGTTCTACTACTATTTCCTCCTGGCTCCTGACCTCTGGATTCATGTTTTGTTTGCAAAGAACTTGCCTATGCATTTGGCATCACTGCTAAGTGTTCTGGCTTGGACCTCTTATGATTTGTGCAGCTATTGGCACAGTCCTACTGTTCACTTCCTTTAGATTTGTCTCAGATAGGACTCCCTAACCTTGATACGCACAAGGTCTCTGCTAAAGGAGTCTACGGGCCTGGAGAGTCCAGGGAGAGGGTCAAGATATAGACCTCCACCTGCTTCATTTTTCAAGCCCATAGAGAGAGAGTTCAGAGTAACCATGTGCAGCAAATATTTGTGGACCAATTGCCTTGAAGTCTTTGTACTGTAACTGGGTGTGCTTGCTTAAAAGGCCATGTTGTAATTTTTTAATTTTGTAATAATTTGGAAGGTAGCTCATTAGCTTTATGCTTGTTTAGAAGAATTATACAGGGCTCTTTAAAGCAATGGTTAACAAAAATGTGGGTGGGCAAAGTCAGTAAATAACAATACTGCCTTTCTACGCACGAGAACTCATTAATACTCCCATAGTCACCTGAGGAGGGAAAGGTGCCTGTCCCGTCAATCCCCTTGCCTCCCATTAAGCTTGTGCTTGATGACTGCAGGTGTGTGAAGGCCTTTTCTGTGTGAGGCCACATGCCTCTGCATGGGGATTTGGGGTTTGGGAGTGCATTTATCAAATGTGTGCCAACTCCTGAAAACTCCCTGAGAAAATTGTAGAACACCTGCATACTAATGTTTTTTTTACTGTGGAAATTATTTTATTGCACTGTGAAAAACCTACAGCCATGCCACAGAAACATGCTACATGACTCCAAGTACAGAAACTGACTGTGAACTCCTCTGCTGACACTTTATTTCTGGTAATTAAACTTTTACTTTTATTTTACCTATTTTATCCCATAAACAGGGAGAGTCAATAAAACATATGGTGAGAACTGCAGGATACGGTGGTTTATTCTACATTTTGGTATTTTCAGCTGTTCCCAAAGAATCTCTAGGCCTTAAGCTTCTATTGAAAATATGTCAAAAATCAGTTTATTAATTAAGGAATATTAAGGAGCTGCTGATATATTTTATTTGGATTTCTTTTCAATTTCTTGGTCTTGTAAAAAGCAACTGCTCACATTTACCTACATTTTTTTTTTTTTTTTTTTTTTTTTTTTTTTTTTT
>NW_022196896.1:24199300-24205194 GCF_008632895.1 Mastomys coucha | reverse complement strand
TTTGCTCTCTGAAACTTCTGCTCTAAAGACCATGAACCTGAACAGAAGAAATGAGTCTTTCCTGCTGGTGTGAGATAATTCAGTCTCCATGATGTCTTAATCCTGGGTCTCCCTTAATTGACTTCTAACTGTGCCGATCCAGCACTGCTAGGGACTGTGATGCGGATTGCAATTTACAAGGCATTGGAATCGTTTCTCGTCTTCAAATTAGTTTTGAGCTATAGTCCAGAAAGGAAGAAGGTGGAAGGAGGCCTCGCCTCTCTAGCTTTATTACCATCTCAAGTGAGACTTTCTTACCATCTCAGAATAGATGCTCGTCTTCTTCCAATTTAGGGATGGAAGGCAAAAGCATTAGGCTGCCAATCCCTGGTCAATTCAGTCTTAATAAAACTTTCTCATATGGGGTACCTCCTCCTGGGGAATTGGAGAGGTCCCAGTGCTTTTAAGAGCATTGTTTTAAAATTCCATTCCCTAGAGGATCCTAGGAAGAGTAAGGATCATTACATTTTGTTTCTCCAGGATGCCTGTGGGGTATATTTAGTAATTAAGATGTCTTCTACTTCTATGGCCTGTTATGACTATTTACCATTTACATCTCTCTGCCTTACCTAATTTCCTTTCTTCCCTTGTAGGACCCCAACTTTGATGGCTTTAGTATACACATTTAGGTACAGATGCCCATTTACATTCTTGTAATAAGTAAGGCATGATAGAATCCTCAAACAAGGCAATCTAGCTGGGGACATAAACACATACATGACAATGATGGTAGGATTGGAAAGATTCATGTGAAGAACTGTTGAGGGAGCACAGGAAGGGCACATGTATCCCTTATGGGGAACAAAGGGTAGTTTGCTAGAGGAGGTCATGAATCTTATGCATCAGAGTCAACCAGAAAGCATGTGAAGATGTGATTGCTAGGAAAAGGACCAGGTGAAAGAGAGTGTGGATATGACCTGTGAGCTGGGGACAGCAATGGTTCTTAGTAAGAAACATGCAGAGAGGGAGCTGGCTGTGGGGATAGATAGCAGATGAGATTGTGTAGAGCTGGACTGGCTTTGAGTTTGGACCAGTGAGTTTGGACCTCATCAGGTAAAGGTTAAAGTGGTTTAACCACTTAAGCAGGAGTTGGAGCCAATCAGATCTGAGGTGTTTTTATCTTGATCTTGTGACCGTCTTGCTTCAGCATTCCCACTTGGTAAAGTTACAGATATGAGTCACACTAAACAAATAAGAACTCTTGTGTTTTTAAATTTTAATTTAATGCCATAAAATGGTGGGAATGGAATCCAAGGCTCTCCACAGGCTAACAACGACTCTACTACTGGACAATGACCACATATGAGATTTATGCTTTGTATTATGCTGCTTGGGCGGATGAGTATAGGGTCACTTTGGACAGAGGAAAACTATGGTGGGAGATCAGCTTGGGAGCTGAAGCAGTTGATCAGGAAAATAGCCTTGAGTGGTAGCGAGGTAGAAAGAGGTTAGAATTGAGAAAGAGCTAGCAGGTGAAATTGTCAGGACTTAAATTACTAACAAGCATACAACTTATTCTTGCTTCAAGGGGCCCAGGTCTTCCATCTGAGACCTGAGAATATTTCCTGAGCTGTTTAAGGCAGAATGCCCATGGCTGTGTGGCCAGATTTTTCTGGCTGGCATTAAAGAGTCAAGAGTTACCTACCAATGGGAATTTGGGTACAAAATAGATTTTTATAAGGATTCTACCATGAGTATTCTTGTTCCCATGAACCTTGAGAATAAAAAGGACTAGCTTTGAGCTATAGAGTCTAGGATGTCTGTTTTGAAGTGTTTGCTGACTGAGAACTATACTTTGGTCATGGGATTGCCATTTGACTATCAGAATGGTTCCTCAAAAGCTTTCAGGAGAAAGCCAGAGATCTGAACTTTGTACCAAATGTCCTTTGAGGATCTGCTCTTGTTTTCATCCATGTTTCCTGCCATTGTTTGCATGAGTCCTCCTGCCATGCCTTGACACTTCCTCACTTTTAGACCTTTGCCGGTGTCTTAGATAAGATTTCTATTGCTGTGAAGAGACACCACAATCAAGAACTCTTATAAGGACAACATTTCATTGGGGTTGGCTTACAGGTTATGAGGTTCACTCCATTATCATCAAGGGAGGAAGCACGGCAGTGTCCAGGCAGACATGGTGCTGGAGGAGCTAAGAGAACTACATCCACAGAGTCCTACATCTTCATCCAAAGGAAGTAAGGAGAAGACTGTCCTCAGGCAGCTAGGAAAGGAGTCTCAAGCCCACCCCACAGTGACACACTTCCTCCAACAAGGCCACACCCACTCCAATACAGCCACACCTCCTCCAACATGGCCATACCTTCTAATAGTGCTACTCCCTGGGCCAAGCATATTCAAACCACCATAGTCAGTATCATTCCTGTTTCTGAAATTTTCTCCCACAAAGCTTTCATCTAAATATCTTCCATTCACCTTCAAAAAGCCACTTGTTCTTAGGAATCTTTCCCCCAAAGGCCTGATTCTGATTTATTTCTTCAGTTCCATGTTGGACCTGGTCTATACCACTATGTTTTTTTGTTTGTTTCCTGTTGGTCCTATTATATGTAAAGAACTTTGAGGAAAATAGTTGTGTTTGTGCACTTGTGGATGTTTGTATGCTTGTGAATATGTGTAACTTCTCAGTGTTGGCAAGTATGCTTAAATGAAACATTTCTCCCTTTATGCAAGGGCCAGTATTGCCAAGGTAAATCATAAGTATAATCTAAAACACCCAGCAACAAAAATTCCGTAGAGAAAATCAACTATGTAGCTTTAGAAAAATGTAAAAGATAAATGACTCTGTGGTGTATTATATTGTAATGAATGCCATGTTATTTGCTTTGTTCATTTAACTGCTTCTAATTGGGAGAAAGACCTAAGCAAAACGACTATTACACAGATCATGGATGTTTAGCATGATTATAGACTGAAGTTGGGCTTGTGGCAGAGCTTTGAGTCCAGGTATGATGTTATTTGACTGACTCGGGAGAGTTGTATAGTATATAACTTGGTAGGAGCTCTGACCTCAGTCTAGTAGACTGAGGGTGACATGTTTCTGAGACAGTGTTCTCATGTGTCAAGTCCTGTCCATGTGTTGAACATCTTGGATTATTGTACAATTTTGTAGAAGATGGAGGAAACATGAGTGGAAATATAGTGACCACCAGTTAGCCTTGAGGTTGTGTGATGGGTGTACTGAACACCTTTGGTGTTACCCTTTGCTTCAGCGTGTGGAATTTTTGCATTATTGAGTAAAGGGCCTTACATATTCATTTGGCCTGTCCCTCTTAAATTTTGTAGCCAGTTCTGCTGACTCATAGAAAGCATATCATAGGGATTTCAAGAGAGTCTTACACTCTAAATTTTGTGTGCACAGGGAAGCTCTTCAACCAGTGTTGGGCTTTGACCTCTTAGCCCTGCCATAGAAAGTGAAGATTGGCTCTGTCCTTTCCCATGCCTGCTTCTTGTGAAGCTTACTGATTTTCAATTCTGCCACTCACTTTCTCTCGTTTACTTAAAAGTTCCATGTTGAGATCATTGTTTATCTTAATTGATATTTTTACCCCCTGTCCTGCCTTCCCTGCTAGGATGGCCCTCAGTTGTGTATCACATCAAAACACAAATTCCTTCCTGATTCTACAATCAACAGTTTTCAATGATGTTTTTAAATGACATTTTAAAAAGATAATGGCTTTTTAAAACAGATAACAAAGAGGAGGGTGACCCTGTAGGAGGACCAGCAGTGTCAATTAATGTGGACCCCCGAGATCTCTCAGACACTGGACCACCAACAAGGCACTATATACTAACTGATATGAGTCCCCTAATACATATACAGCAGAGGACTGCTGGGTCTGGGTTCAGTCAGAGAAGATACATCTAACCCTCAACACACTGGAGGCCCCAGGGAGTTTAGAGGTCAGGTGAGGTGGGTGGTGTGTGGTGGGTAGTGGGGACATTCTAGTGGAGACAGGGGGTATGGGATATAGAACAGTTGAAGGGTGGATCAGGAGGGGAATAAAATCTGGAGTATAATATTATCAATAAATAAATAAATGATTTTTTAAAAGATAAAGTCACTGGGATAGTTTGAATCTTGCTCCTAGCATATAACTGAGATTTTAAACTCTTTCTTGGTCATATATTGACTTTGTTTTGCTCTGCTGAAAATGACTTGTGCCAGAAAGCTATAGTGGATTGAAGCATTCTACCACAGTAATCCCTATGGATTAGAACACATGAAGCACAACCATGGGAAATAGAATGCTTCTTTTAAATCATTGAGCCAACAAATGAGGTCACTTGGAGCTGAGAGACTGAGTACTCACAGAGGGGCTGGTTCCCTGGGACCATTAAGCAGGTTGGCTGACATATCTCTTGGTTGGTGATGGGGTACTGTCGTTCATTTTCTATCAATCCTCTTTTGCTTTTCTATCCTTCTCAATTACAATTGTTAACAAACTTATAAAGCAGTAAAACTGATGGCTGGATCTACACATGTTTAAAAGCAAGTCAGCCTTCCATATAGAGTGTGTCCTTGGAAACTTTCAGAGCACAGACGGCAGAGCGTAAGTGCCATTCTCATGGAGATCTCAGGTGTGGCTTCTAAATGACAATTTGGGAATATTTACTTTGCATTCCTCTATGCTTAGAGATGGAAAATTGCACAAAGAGAAAAATGGGAAAAGAAAACAAGTTGGAATCATGTCTGGTAAGTTTACTTTAGGAGATCTCTTAACGCTCATTTTAATCAATTGAGAAGAGATGGTTCATCAGATCATAGCATTTTAGAGCTGAGAGGAGCCTCAGAGGTCAGCTCATCTGGTGCGCTCATTTTATGGATGAAGAGACTGGATCCAGTGAGGAAACAGGTCTCCTTAGTGTTCTGTTGCTAATTAGTAGCTGGGCAGAGAACCCAGGTCTCAAAACGCTCAGTTGGAAGAGAAATTTTTTTTTTTATACCCATCTAAAGGCATTTTTTTATCTATTTCCACATTCAAAAGACTCATAAAAGTAAGTATAGGAAGGATGCATTTTTCTGTTGAATGAATGAAAGCTTTCAAAGCACATTTCAGAGCACATATCATACTGTATATTAAGCTGTTGAACTCTCCATAAATATTTCTTAACTGTTCAGTAAAGGCTTATTTATTTGGATGGCTTTGGAATCAAACCCAGAATCCAAAACAATACAAAACAAAACAAAAACCCTAAACCAAAATACAAACAAAACAAAACAAAATGAACAAAACAAACAAGTCGAAAAACAGACCAAAAACCAGCAGGCAAACACTACACTACTGCGTCACACTCCAGCCCAAAGCTAATTTCAAAGAAGAAATTTCTCTATTTGCATACGTCTAACATCATGCATGTAAGCAAAAACTTCTCATGATTAGTATAAAAGGAAATTAAAATTCCAAAGGGCATTCCAGCTGGCATTTCCAAAAATAAAACAACTATCATGTTGAGTACTTGTAGATTTCCCAAAGTCCATACCAATAAGGTGGGCAATATAACTTGTTGATCAAACTGGGCCATGTTTTGAGTGAAAAGAGTCATTGTGTATATTATTGTTGAAAGAAAGTATAAACTGAAATTGTTCAAGGCAATGAGATACACTGGGTTACTGTACACATGAAAAGAAAATGGCTCCATTAATAAAGTCAAAGCACATGTCACTGGTCTTTTTTTTTTTCATTTTATCTTGTTTTTATTACTTAATTAAGTAAAATTCAGAATTATTATTGATGTATGTGGATTTTTTCCAGTTTTGTTTGTTTTGTTTTCTTAAATTTCTTTTTTTTTGACCTTTTTATTTTTTTTTATTTTATTTATTTTATTTTTTTATTTTTTTT
>NW_022196896.1:24191432-24198099 GCF_008632895.1 Mastomys coucha | reverse complement strand
TCAATCACAAAAGAACAAATACGGTATGCACTCTCTGATAAATGGTTATTAGTGCAGAAGTCTGGAATGTCACTGGTCTTTGAGGACAGTATAAAATGTCCAATGACTGCATTAAGAAGTCCGGGTTTAGTTTAACATCTTATTATTGTCACTTTCTACAATAAAAGGTCTAGAATTTTTTTGCATCCTTAGGTAGAAATCAGTGAAAGTTTTCTATGTGGCTCACCTTCCACCTCAAGGCAGTTCCTTAAACAATTCACTCTGTATACTTCTGTGAGTGACAGAACTCAAGTAGGGTTATTAGGTCGTGACTATTTCTCTGGACACAGCTTTGTCATGAGTATAGGACTGTTTCCAGGCCATGTCCAGAATCTGCATCCATTAGCAGTTTCTCAAATTCATTTTATTAGCTTGTAATTGCTTTGTATACCCACACCACTCATTGATCATCCAGTGATGGTGATTTCTCCTGCCTACCTTCTTCTTTCTCTTCTTTATTCTTTATGAGGAAGAGAAAAAGACTCCTCTGGAAAATGCAAGACTGGTATGGAAAGAGCAGATTTGGCTAGAAAATAAACTTCAAACCTTCTCTATTCTTAATTCTGCCCTGCCTTGGAGGTTAGCTGGGGCATGCTACCATAGCTCTTTAGGGTTTTAGAAGGTATAATGGGCTGTGATCTGAGCCACTCTCTTTCCTCCTCACTCTGTCTTTCCTTTTGAGACAACATCTTATGTAGCCCAGGCTGAATTTGAACTTGTGATATACCCAAAGTCAAACTTGAAAAACGGGTCCCCTGATTCTAGTCTGTTTTCTTACTTCTTTCTTCCCTCCCTCCCTCCCTACCTACCTCCCTCCCTTTTCCCCTCCCTCCTTCCTTCTTTTCTCCCTCTCTCCCTCCTTCCCTCCCTCCCTCTTTTTCTCTCTTTTTGTGGGAGAAAAACCACTGAGACATCATAGTATACCCAGACAACTACATGGTTAGACTTTATCCTCAAATCTTATATTTTTTTATACTTAATCTTCACACCAACCTTATGAATATGCAAATCACTGTTCACTCCAGTTTGCAGACTGAAGATGCTGAGGTCAGGGACATGGCACCAGCAAGGAGCATAGCTGTGACTTGTAGGAATCTTGTCTTCTGCAGGACTTGATACTCACTTGCTAATTCATCACCCTGCTAGGCTCATTTTGAAAAGGGATTCCAGAGCTTGTTTTAGTTTCACAGCGTTTTTGTAACTATTAGGTGGTCAGAATGTTACATGAGACTATGAATTTGGTTCATTTGGGAATCTTAGGTGTTGAAGTCTTTGTGGAAAGGGCTTTATGAGATAATCAGGTTAAAATTGGATCATTTGGATGAGTCTTAATCTAAGAAGACTGGTTTATTCATAAAAAGGGAAAATGTGGGCACACTATGAAGTGTGACAATGTGAAGCAGAACATGGAGAATGTGGCATCTGTGAAGCAAAGGGAACTAAGAAGGGAACTGGGGCAGACTTTCCATACCACCCTCAGGCAGAGTCTGGTCCTGCAGACATCTTGAGTTTATTCTTCTGATCTCTAGATTGACACACTCTCTAGACTGATATATATATCAGGTCTCTAATTCTTTAAGCCAGTCGTCTATGGTATACCACACCAATCTTGGGAAACTACACATATGTTTTCTCACCTTTCACTGAGTATGAATTGCTTCTGGGTGGCTGGATACAACTTTGACTCTTCTCCTGCATTGTTGGTGGATCAGGGAGCAGGGTGGAGACTGACTGGGTCCAAGGTGGCTCTCACATGCATGTGGTAAAGGCAGTGGCACCCATCAATCCCTAGATCTTAGGACTGAGGGAACTTCTACTCTGAGTCACCTTCTAGATTGTTTATAGAGCAGGGTGGAGACTGGTCTAAGCTACTATTTCATGCATGTGATGAAAGTGGCACCCACCCTAGGTCCTAGGACTGAGGGGACTCCTGTAGCCACAGAACAACCAGTGGATGGGAAGAGAGGAGGTAGTCTGTGTGTTGTTCTTGATATTTCCTCTCAGAAGTTGTTCCAAGATTCCCTCTCCACTCTCCCTTACCCCAAGTGGCTTCTAACACTTCTCCAGTGACACTAATCGATGTGAGAATGATGGGGCACAGCTGAATAATGTACATACTGAATGATTTCTTAATAACTTAAAAGCCTTCATGATGGGGCAAGGAGAAAGAAGGAAACCCTGGCCAACCTCCTCCAGAGAGGACCAAACAAAAGCTTCCATTCCTCACTGGGGAGAATCCCTGGTGGTACCAGGTGGGAATTTGGTCATCAACGTCAGGGGTAGTGACCTGGCTTTATGCTGCTCCCTGCTACTTCTACACACAGCCTGAAACACAATGCTACTATTAGTTAGAAACAATAAAATGCTCAGTAAACCCAAAATTATGAGGGCTCCACCAGAAAACTCTTAGACACTCATGTTTATGGCGTATCTGGCGAGTGTTTTTACAGACAAATGTTACCACCAGTCTATCTCTTAAAGAGCAAAGTGGCCCAGGCCTGGCAGAGTTGCCATTTGAACTGCAATCCAGAACCAGCAGCACTTACAAGCTCCTTAGAACTTCTGACTATCATAAGAAAGGTTAAGACAAAACACCAGTTTTGGTAGATGTCAAAGAGAAGAAAACTGAAGGTACGGTTACGTTTGATGCCAGGAACACAGCTGTGATGGCAAGCTCAGTCAGATAAATTCATCTTCTCTTTGATCTTTCCTGGGGAGCTGGGGACAAGCTTCTACTGAGCCATCCTTGTCATTTGAGGTGCCAGAAGAATGGTGGCCAGGGAGGACAACACTGAATCCCACTGTTGAGGCCCAGTGAAGCTGTTTGGGACCTCTGTTCCTTAATTAATTTCTGCTGTAGACTTACCCTGTTCTTGGGGATTTTTTCTGACTATGGGGTCTCCCATGTCTATTCCTGTATTCAAAGAAAGTTTGGTCCTGCTGACTTCTTGATTTTTGGTCTATCTGTTTTGCTGTTCCGGGGATGCAACCCAGGTTTTGTTCATCATGTTAGGCAAGCACTTTATCATTGAGCTAAAATTCCAAAAACTTAGTACTTTGGGTTGCAAAAACAACAACAAAAACCTACGCCGATCATCATAGAAATTCAAATATAAAGGACTAAGGAAATGGCCTACTGGGTCAGAGCTCCTGTTCTTCATGCAGGAGGAGCTGAATGCAAGTCCCTAGTACAAAGCTGCACATGCCTCTGACCTCAACTGTTGTAGAGAGGAGACAGGCAGATTCTAGGAGCTTCCTGGCTAGCTAGTCTGGCCAAACAGTGAGCTTCAGATTCAGTGAGAGATCTTGTGCCAAGGGAAGGGAATGAAGATGACACTAGGAGGTTACCTAACATTCTCGTATGGCCTCTACCTGTATGTATGCTCATGTACATGTGTGCTTATATGTGTATGTTCATGTACATGCATGCTCATGAACATGTGTGCTTATGTACATGTATGCTTATAGAACCATATACTAAGGCATGTAATACAAACACATACAAGCATACACACATGCTCATACACACACACACACACACACACACATAGGCATACACATGCACACACAAGAATAAAAAAGAAAAAATTGAAGTTAAATACAAATACAATCAATTATTTCTATATACATATCCATATAAAATATGAATTCATATAATTTATAGATCTATTATATTGTGTTATCTCTTTATATATCAAATTTATATAATTTATATAAATTTATATAATTATATATAACAAAAGGAATCTGATCCAGTTGACTCAAGTTAAATTGTACCACATGAGCTTCAGAGAAGAAGCTGGGGTGGAGTTCCTAGACAAGACCCTTTTGATACTAGCATAGTAGAATCTTACTTTTGAAATAAAAAAGAATAGATTTTCATCTGCCTGAGATAATTCAATATAACCTGCCTGGAGGCAGAGGAGAGTGAAGCAAATGCTTCTTTGAGACATTTCTTACTCTATAATTATATTTTCAGAGGGCTAGAATAAAGACTCCTGCTGCTCCACATATTATTATACATTTTGAAGAGGATTCAAAGTTTAATATTTGTCATTCAGCCACTTTTCTAATTTTATGTCCAATTAGCCAAGAAATTGAACTTTCAAAAACACTCTTGAGTTTCTGAATTCACATGTGTATTTCCATTCAACAAACATTTATTATATCAGTCTAGGTGTAAGAGTTAAAGGGAGGACGTGGAGTGTAGGGCAGGGGGCGGGGCTGGAAATCCAATGGAAAAGGAAGCATGCTCATAGCCATCCATGCAGAACAAGTTGCTAAGCAGGCTATGTGCATCCAGGGAGACCCAGATGTGGGCTCTTTGGAGTCTGTGGGATGAAGATCATGAAAAGCTTTCGAAGGAATTGCTACTGGACTGGGCCAGAGACAAGTGCTTCCTTCTCTTGGATGAAAAAGAGGTGTGTGTGTGTGTGTGTGTGTGTGTGTGTGTGTGTGTGTGTGTGTGTGTGTGTGTGTGTGTGTGTGTGTGTGTGTGTGTGTATTTGGGGAAGGAAACACTACACGAATAAGGATGCCACCTCTGCAAGCCTGGGACACCGAGCTACCGAGCAGGAGCAAGTTGTTCCAGAAAGCTGTTAGGAGCCTCAGTGGATTTTGTGGCTGGAAGAAGGATTTTGGCTGGATAAAGGCACAGTGCTTTGGATTCATTGTTGGTATTGAAGATGAGCAAGCCCATTTTAAAATTATTAAAAGAGAATTGTGCCTTTCCAACCTCTCCGTTCTGAAGAGAGTGGAATTAAGCTGCTGCACCTGCATGGGTGGAACTGGCCGCCTTCCAGGCCAGGCTGCTCGGCTGCTCTTCTCCTCAGACAAGGAAGGGGTGCCCCTTTGTCTTTGCTTCCTGATTGTTTCCCCTCTTTTAATTAGCAGTTTTTGTTATTGTACTTGTGGTAAGAGGCTTTAGGCCCAAAGGCCATGGCTTTCTTGATAAATGCCTCTTCAAACATTTCCAACCTGAAAATAAAATAGCATAAGACCTTGCAAATGAATGGCGTAGTGTGCTGCAAATGTCAATTCTGCTATCGGATGCGCCTAAAATCAAATGTAAACAATGCTTGAGAAACACCCTGACCTAGATGGGGCATTTTCACACTGTAATTAGTTCTCCAGCAGTAGCTCTGGCAGGGAGCTGGGTCGGTGCCCTGTCACCCAGGAAGCCCGGCAGTTGTCCCTGCAGCCAATGGAGAGGTGGAAACCCTGGGGAAGTTATGCCGCTCAGCCCACTTCTGGTAAGGGGTAGGTGTTTGGTACATGCCATTATACCTTGACTGGCAGGGAAAGTGTGGGAATTAATTAGGATAGAAAAGCTGGGGAAGGGTGATGGAGATGTGACCCTGACCAGCTGAAATGCTAGAAATCACAAGGCAGACTTCCCCAGAGTTAGGAATCTTAATAACTAAAAGATCTTCATTTAGAAATAGTGTCAGGATCCCATAATTATACATTTTTAAATTGAGTGCTGGCTAGAAATTTGAACAATTTATGGGTTTCTTATTTTGACTTACATTGTACAGGTTCTTTAGTCATGAAAGATTTCGACAGTACATTTTCCTGATTTATAAACAATGTGTAAAGATAGATAACCCTCTCCTCTCTCTCTCTAATTGTGATCAAATTCTCTTATTTTAATTATCCACAGTGATCCCTGTCACTTGAGGCCTAGGAAACACAAGTCAAATTGTATATGAAAAGCACACACCTGTAAAGAAAAGGAAACTCCGTCCCCAGCACTGCTTCTCAGGATTGTCTGCAAACTCAGGGCCATCCTTGTAGAGTATCTCAGAGGTTATTTTGAGAAGCTTAGGCCATGAGAGTATCCTCAGTCTGTCAAGATGATGTTCTCTATTTCTCACCCAAAGAACTACAAGAAAATAAGAATAGTTAACAGGGTGAAAAAGTAATTTAAAAATCAGATGAATATTAAAGACTTCAGCACAAACAATTTATTATCTTACTATTCACTAACCTTAGACAGGCTGGCTAGAATGCTCTCTAATGTGCTAAGCAAAGAGAAATTAATGATTCCAGTTTAACTCTCGGTTGTATCAAAGTCAAATCTGGAGGAAAAAAAGCCATCAACATCCATTACACTAATGGTCTGAGTCTCAAAAGCAGCTCCAATCTGTAGCTGGAAAAATCAAGTCTACAAAACTGGGCCTCGAGCTTACATGGACATCAGGACTGGACAAGATTGGCGCTACCAGCAGCAGGTTCCTGTGTTAGGTCAGTAAATAAAAATGCATTATTTACTAAGAAAAGGAAGAAGGCAAATACATTTAAACAATCTAGCAATCCCATCTTTGGTTTGTGTTTTATTCTTTCCTCTGCTGAGGGCGTTGGTCCACTGTCCTTCAGATGGGCAGGGCAGAGAAGAACATGTTTCTTACCTGTGTGTTGCTTTTCCCCCCTCCAATCTCATGGGAGTTTGCTCATCATTTTTTTCAGGTCATTACATCCCTTCTGGATTAATTTCTTTCATATCCCATTGGCTAGGCTGCCAGAACTCATTTCTTCATTATTATGCTTTGCTTAAGGGTGACAGTTACTGTGTCCTCTGTCATATGCCCTTTGATCTGTCTTGGACTTAATTTTTTTTTTTATGACA
>NW_022196896.1:24184282-24191422 GCF_008632895.1 Mastomys coucha | reverse complement strand
TTTTTTTTTTCTTTGTTTATCCCAGTGGCAGGAAGAGAGAATCAGTTATTACTATGAAGCTGGTGTTGGACACCAAAAGGAGCCCAATTTACTTTTCAGAAACTCATGTTGTCACTATAAGCAGGGCCTCTGCAGAGCAGAGGAGCTGATTTAACCGGGGACATGCACCTGTGTACCTCAACCAAGTCCTAAAGGAATCCCTGTTCTCACATGCCTACAACCTCATTCTAGAACGATCTTCCTGGGGCATGGATGACATCCTGGCACTTCTAGACCCATATATTTTCTGGAGTCTCCAATGACTTCAGGGAAGCCCCAACTCTTTGGAATAGCATCCCATCTATGTTGTAGCAGATTTCCTCTCCTCTCCTACCCAGTCCTGTCCTGTCTTCTCTGCTGTGCTCTGCTCTCCTCTTATGTTCTTTTTTCTTTTCTTCCCTTTTCTTTTTTTCTTCTCTTCCCACCCCCTCTCTCTGTTGCCTTACATATTATTTCTCAGCCTAGGAGCAACTCCTTTGATTTTTGAACCCGATGGTTCTGTTTTGGAACCCCTTCGCTTTTGCCTTCTTGGCAGAATGCCCATAATCCTTGGTGAGAGGTCAGTCCCTCCCTGAACTCTCTCTCCTTTGTCCGATACCCATGGCTTCATTGATACTGAGTTAAACCTCAGCTCTGCTCATGATATCAATGTCACTATGAATTTGCTTCCATCACCCAGGTTTTGAGTTGCAGAGGGATAAGATTTCTGTGTTATTGAACTTTGGGGTCTCTTTGCTCTATTAAGAACTCTGGTATATTATCACTGCTCAAAAATCTTGAGTGCTCACTAAATAATAAGCAAATGAATGGGTTGCAAAGTAATTTGCTACGTCTAACTAGTTGTAAAACATAAATTATGAATCACTTTAGTTTTCTTTTCCATTGTGGGAGATAATAAAACCATTCTCAGATTCAGGTACTTAATGGGAATTATCGCTATTGTTCTAATTAATTGAAACTTGGGTTTGAATGACATGTATTGATGGTTTTCATTGTCTGATTTTCAGAATTTTGTGGCTTCTTTCTTATAATTTCATAGAAATGTGTGTGATTATCCTTGATAACCCTCACTTCTACTGGATTTCTGGAGGTCAGTCGAGTTTGGACTCTGCTCATTTTAACAAAGTCCTTTTATCTTCAGTGCCCTAAAGGAAAGAGAAAAAGAAAACCACATAAGCAGTCGTCCCTTCTTCATGACAGGGTTGGGTTAAAAAATGAGCCCTCAACAATTGTTCTTACAAAGGACAAGTGTTTGCGTCTCAGACCCCACATGGTTACTCACAATTATTCACAACTCCACTTGCAGAGATCTAATGCCCTCTTCTTACTTCTTCTTATATGTGGTGCAGAGACATATATGCAGGAAAAACACTCATACACATAAAATTAATAAGTCTAGTAATTTGAGCCTTGAGTCAATATTCTTTAATAAGAAGTCCTCTACCCTCTTTATACTTTGTTGTACTATTTCTGAGCATCATACCATGTTACTAAATGAGCTGGGGAAATTCTGACTGGAGAGGATATCCTGTCAAGCTTGTTCCCTTCCTTCATGTTTAATGACCTTCAGTCATTACATGTTGAAGTTAGAAATTATTTCATTAGTCCTCCCATGTGTACTCTTTGGTTGGTGGTTTAGCCTCTGGGAACTCTGAGGGTACTAGTTAGTTCATATTGTAGTTTCTCCTAAGGGGGCTGCAAACCCTTCAGCTCCTTGGGTTCTTTCTCTAGCTCCTTCATTGGAGACCCTGTGCTCAGTCCAATGGATGGCTGTGAGCCTCTACTTCTGTATTAGTCAGGTACTGTCAGAGCCTCTCAAGAGACAGCTGTATCAGGCTGGATTGTCTGATAACCACCAACCAAAGAGTACACATGGTGGGACTCATGGCTCCAGCAGCATATGTATAGTAGAGGATGGCCTAGTTGGTCATCAATGGGAGGAAAGGCCGTTGGTCCTGTGAAGGTTCTATGCCCCAGTGTAGGGGAATGCCAGGGCCAGGAAACAGGAGAGGGTGGGGTGGTGAGCAGGGGGTTTGGGATGGGGGAGGGAACAGAGTTTTGTTCTTGTTGTTGTTTTTTGTTTTTTGTTTTGGAAGGGAAACTGGGAAAGGAGATATCGTATGACATGTAAATAAAGAAAATATCTAATAAAAAAAAAAAAAGGAAGAAAACGCAGAATCCTCCTGATCATCCAGCAACAAGATAACAGTTAAACAAGTGGAGATAAGTCATTCAGTTGATTTCATGTTCAAATTAAAAATTAAAATCTACTGAATCTCGGTGACATATGTGTGAGGAAACAATATTCAAAATGAGTTGCTGAATTAAAAACCAAACCGCAGACAAAAAAAAAAAGAAAAGAAAAGAAAAGAAAAGAATTATTTCATTGAACTTGTACTTGTGAGCTGTTGTGTATTTCTCGGTGTCTTAGGATTACTATTGCTATGATGAAGCACCATGACCAAAGCACGTAGGGGAGGAAGGGGTTATTTGGCTTATGCTTCCACATCACTGTTCGTTATTCAAAGAAGTTATGACAGAGACTCAAACAGGGCAGGATTCTGAAGGCAGGAGCTGATGCAGAGGCCAAGGAAGGCTGCTGCTTACTGGCTTGCTCTCTGTGACTTGCTCAGTTTGTTTTCTTATAGAATCCAGGACCACCAGTCCAGGAGTGGTCCTACTCACAATGGATTAGACCCTTCCCCATCAATCACTAATTAAGAAAATGCTCTATAGCCTTGCCTGCAGCCCAATCTTATGGAGGCCTTTTTTCAAATGAGGTTCCCATCTCTCAAATGTCTCTAGCCTGTGTCAAGATGACATAAAACTAACCAGCACAACTGGCCTTTTTGCCTTGGGTCCTGATATAAAAATGTTCTTGTCATGGGATTGGGTCAAGAATATTTGGATGCCACTGAGTTACTTCAGGACACATATTTCTCTATCATACACATATTTTTTCTGTCTGTGTATGTGGGAGTATTTACAGTCTTGTTGTGTGTGCATGTGTGTGTATATGTGTATGTGTATGTGTGTGTGTGTTGTTGCATTTAGAGGCCAGAAGTAAACATGGATGTCTTCCTCAATTGGTTTCTACTTTTTTTGTTTTGAGACAATCTGTCATTGAACCTGGAGCTCAAAGATTTGTCTAGTCTCAATGGCTAGCATGCCCTAGGGACCTGCTTGCCTGTGCTTCCCCAGTAGTGAGTTTGCAGGCATAATCCCAAGTCCTGCTTTGTAAAAGTATGTGCTGGGACCTGAACTTAGTTCCTTAATGCAAATCAGGAGTTGAAAATGTTTAGCACACATATGTGAAAGGTGGTATATCTTTGCTACATGATAGATTAATGATAAAGAAATTGAATACATTTTATATTCTTGTATTTTTTGGGAAACTATGGTATTATTTTTAAATTCATTACCAGACTTTGTTTGTTTTCTGATTCATTTTGCCTCCCAGAGTCTGTGACTGTCTGTCATTTACCACAGCAAATCAATCATCCCTGACATAAAGAGCAATAGGTAGGGTGGTTTGAATGGAAATGGCCCTCACAGACCCATAGGGAGTGGCACTATTAGGAAGTGTGGCCTTGTTAGAGTAGGTGTGGTCTTGTCAAAGTTAGTGTGTCACTGTGGGTTACCTTTGTGGTTTTAAATGCTCAAGCCAGGCCGTGTTCTTCTCTCTTCCTGGTGCCTGCCAATCCAGAAATACCTGCTACATACATGTTACCATGTTTCCCACTGTTATGACAATGGACTAAACCTCTGAACTATAATCTAGCCCCAGTTAAATGTCTTCCTTTAAAAGAATTGTCATACAAAGACCAAGCTGCACATTTGCTACAAATGTTTAGGCAGTCTAGGTCCAGTTCCTGCATGCTCTCTAGTTGGTGTCCCAGGCACTCTGAGCCCCCATACTCCCAGGTTAGTTGCCTCTGTGGTCCTCAGGTGGGTCCCCTAACGTGTAGAGCAGGAGCTGTCTCTGTTCTCTGCCATTAGATCTCCTTTCCCCTACCTGGACTACCTGGTTGGGCCTCAATGGGAGAGGATGTGTCTAGTCCTGCTGGGACTAGATGCCTCTGAGTGAAGTGGTACCCAAGGGGGGCTCTCCTGTAAGGAGAAGGAAAGGGGGCAATGAGGGAAGGGATTTGAAAGGGTAGGACTGGAAAGAGAGAAGGGAGAGGGGCTGTGATCTGGGTGTAAAGTGAATTAAAAATTTTTTGAAAATCTAAAACAAAAAAGAATTGCCATGGTCATGGTGTCTCTTCACTGCAATAGAAACCCTAACTAAGACAATGGGGCTTGGTTCAATGCTGCTAGGTGTTTGTTTCTACTTAGCCTGTAGTCAGTACCCTCTGTTGTTGTTACTACTATTTGCCACCTCATGTCAGAACTGAGTCATGTCTCAGAGATAAGCAGCTTCAGTTGAAGAAATGAAAGCAGTGGTCTTCAGTTTAAGAAGTTTCACTCTGTATTTCTACAGAACAATAGAATTATTGATACTAAGATGAAGATTTGAAGAACTGTTGAATCTTATTTTCCTATGGTAGCACATGGCACACTCCAGAAACTCATGTCCTGGCATCCCCTCTTGGGTAAGCATTTCACAATTCATCTTTATGATTCAACATTTCCAATGTTAGCAATTTACAGTAATGAGCCATAAGTTGGCACCCAGGCAGGGTGAGACAGAAGCAACTTTCAGCATAAGTGAGGGATACACTCTCTGCCTTCTGAAGGCATCTTAATGATGCTAAGTGGTCTGGACATTTAGAGGAAGTTCAAAAGAGCTGAATCAATTGTGCATCATTAAAAACACAGGACTTAAGACTCAGGAGGTGGAGGAATGGTATCTGTTTGCCTGTTTGATGGTCTGAAGGGTCTGAGGAGTGGCAGTGTATATGAATGTTGAAGCAGTGCTTCTACTTCCTAGAAGCACCCATTCGACTGTCTTATTCTGTGATAATGGTTGGGTTCCACACTACCCTCGAATAGGTTTTGTGAATCCAGGAATGTTTGGGAGTCTTGAGACATATTGCTTATTATTATTGTTGTTTTTATTGTTGTTGTAAAATAAAGGGCATCTTTGACAGAATACTACATTATATTTAATTTTTAAATTGATGTGTATGTAACAGAAGATAGAATCTGTATGTTTCCAAGGCCTGTTTTAGAACAATATGAAGAATAATTTAATTTTGAGCTATGTTCTTTTATTCCAAATTATTTCTTTTGAGATAGTGAGAACGAATGTACATTATCAACCACACAGATTGCAACACTCCATACATAGGGTACTTTCTTTTTTTTCTTTCTTTTTTCTTTCTTTCTTTCTTTCTTTCTTTCTTTCTTTCTTTCTTTCTTCCTTTCTTCTTCCTTTTTTGGTTTTTCAAGACAATGTTTCTCTGTGTGGCCCTGGCTGTCCTGGAACTCACTCTGTAGACCAGAGTGGCCTCAAACTCAGAAATCAGCCTGCCTCTGCCTCACAAGTGCTGGGATTAAAGGCATGTGCCACCAATGCCTGGTAAATAGGGTCAATTTCTTAATGTAAGAACAAAAGCACTCTCTCTCAGAGTAATGGCTTCATTACTAAGTAGAGTAGAGAATTCTAGTGCTGGAAAATTCTTGCCAGCTATTTTTTTTCCAGCTATTTTTAGATCCACATTTATGTTTTTCTCTAGTACCCAGAAAAGCACCTGCGTATGTACTTAATGGAAGAAATGTGGCCATTGCCTGTAGGGAACATAGGACTTAATCTTAGCCTTGAACCTGACTGTTGGAGTGTCTCTGAGCCAGTCACTTTACTTCTTTACAATGTACTTTGTTTTTTCGCTGTACATAGGGCATGGTACTTTCTCTGGCTGTATTCTTGTGAGAAGGAAGTATCTAGTGGGAGGAGCCTGCCTAATACAGGCTCTGAGGGGAGTAGAGGCTCCATGAATGCAGCAGTTAGCTCCCACTGTACAGGGTGGAGAGACAAAGGGGCATGATCTGGGCTGAAGTCAGAGCCTAGTGAATAAGGAGTGTAGTTTTCTACCATGGTCTTGTCTCTACTCCAAGCCTGTAGCAGATATTCCCTTCAGATGTCACACAGACCTGAATCCAGGTCAGACTCAGCTGTGCCCCTCAGTACTATGGAGGGGCAGTACAAGAATATAGGGAGGTTTAGGGGATATGCTCAAATTATATTATATACTAGTATGAGGTATCTATAACAGCATGATGCCAATGGCTCTACAGCAACCTCTTTCTCTCTCCCTCTCCTTCCCCCCCACCCCCCCCACCCCCTCGCATAGCCTAATCAGAAGTTTCTGCCTTTCTGCCTTCACTTTCTCTGCCTTGCTTGCCTTCCTTTATCTGTCTCATATTCCTAATCTGTGGAAGCTGAGGTGGGATGAGAAAGCCAAGGCTCAGTTCTTTACCCTGTTTCTGCACTGATTTTCTGTGTTCACAAAGACAATAAAAGCACAGTTGTGAATGCGTCTCTCCAGCCAGCAGAAAGGAAGACAGAACAAACCCATGCAAACCACTGTTGCTTCTACATGTGAATCAGCCTTGTTATCACAGAGCTAGTCTTGTTTTCCTTGTTCCAAAGATCTTTACCTAAAGGGAAGGTCATTCCTAAATACAAAATGACCATCTGATGTGAATCAAGCCTCATCATTCAGAGTCCACATTTGTGAGTTCACCTGATCACTGAAAGTTGTGTGTAACCAAGAGCAATACAAAAAGCTTTCTTTTCAGTCACCCACAAACATGTTCAGAGTAACAATGGTTTGAGTTCCTCCTAAATATAACTATCAAAATGAAGTTAGGCATCTTCTGCTCTTGTTTCCTCTTAGAAGTAACCAGAGGATAAAGATATCAGGGGGCAGTGTGGGGCAGAACAAAAAGCTCTAGTTCTGGGGCCAGTGGAATTGGGACTGAACCCCATCTGCCACAGTGAGTGCGATAGCTTCTGACAAGTTACTAAACATTTCTGTACCTTGTTTCCTGTTTTGCTATCCATCATCTATATCTATCTATATCTATCCTATCTATCTATCTATCTATCTATCTATCTATCTATCTATCTATCATCTATCTATCTACCTATCTATC
>NW_022196896.1:24177696-24184015 GCF_008632895.1 Mastomys coucha | reverse complement strand
CCTCCTCCTCCTCCTCCTCCTTCTTCTTCTTCTTCTTCTTCTTCTCCTCCTCCTCCTCCTCCTCTTTCTTCTTCATAATCATTATCATTATCATTATCATCATCATCATCATCATCATCATCATCATCATCATCATCATCATCGTCATGTTCTCTACCTAGCTGTCTGCCAAAGTATACAAATATTGCTTTGGACACATACATGTACACATATATGTTCTCATTCTTAGGCACAGTAGTTCAATATTCACTATTTTAGTATTTTCAATGACATTATAGAAGACTGTGAATAATAAATAATGAGAGTTAATTGTTGTATATGTTCATTTGTGTTTGTATATATGTATTTTATACAGAGGCTGGAAACGTAGGCTGGGGTGATAAATAGACTTTGGCATAAGTTCAAATTTTATTAATAAAATACATCAAGGTGAACTTGGATAAGTTACTTTGTTCCCTACATCTATAGGGTCTCTGATATTTAGATTTAGAGTCAAAGTGTCTATCTTCTACCAAACAACCTTTTTAATGAGAGAAATAGGAACTTCACATATGTAAACACGCCTAGTAACTTGTAAAGCATTGTACTAATGGAAAACATTATTATATGGCTCATGTCCATGCAGCTGGATCAACCTAGAGTCTGTGATACTCATTCTATGGGGGATATAGTCTACAGTTGAACTGTTTGACCTAGCATTAATTCATTTATTCATTCACTAAATCAATATTCATTCTTTCAATGAACTTGTATTAAAAATAACTGTACCTGACCCCATGAGAGGTGCCTAGGATGTAACGGGTAACCTACATCTATCTCTAAAAAAGCACAAGGGAGGAGACAAATATGTTGGGATACACTAGAACTCCAGGCTTCCATCAAACTCAAATTCTCCACATGACCCTAGGTCTCCTGACTCATGAGTTCCTGTCTACTGGTGCTAGTTGTGTATTTGTGTTTGTCTGTGCATGTGTCAAAGAATACAAATGTGATACAAGAGATGACTCATCAGTTAAGAGTTCAAATTGCACGCCAACAGGTCCTTAGTCCTATCCTGAGCTCACAACAGGTTATTACTCCAACTCCAAGAGGATCTAACACCTCTGGCCCCTGTGGGCAACTGCCACATGCATAATTCCCAACACACACACACACACACACACACACACACACACACACAGAGTGGGGGAGGGGGAGGGAGAGTGAAGAGAAGGAGAGGGAGAGCCCAGTGTGGCGCTAGTGATGGGGATGGGGCACATTAGGCATTGGTTGGGACCTTTGCTACCATCATTTCCTCTATGTTGCTCCGTCATTTCACTCTGACTCCATAGAGTGCCATGGATGCTGAAGTTCTTCCTCTGAGCTCTCACTCCAACTGCATCATGCCTAGAACTCACTGAAATGGAGACTCACATTTGTTCAAATAATTCCTTAGTGTTAAGCATAAGTTGAACAAATACTTACGCTTTGACTGTGGTCTGCATTCCCATCAGAGATAAACACACTGAAGTTATTTCCTCATGTCAACATGCATGTCTAAACCCCCAGTATGTTGTTTTAGGTTATTATAATGTATGTAAATTTTAAACCACCTTGATAGTATTTATATATAAAGTACTGAGAAAAGCTGCAGACCCCCTGGAAATTGTTTTGCTCTGAGATGCCAGGGCCCACAGTCTGTTGAAGGAGCTGCAATAAAACACTATAATCATGAGGGTCAGGTCTTTCCCTTAACAGATACATGTTCTATCCAAGTGACAGAGTCTGACCTTCCGGATACTTTGCAAGATACTTAGCATACAAGTAGAACACAATTTGCATAAAAGTAGAACACAATTTGCATAAAATGCAATAAACTTAATCTCTTTTATTTCTGTCTTCTTTTTTTTCTCTTTGGTTTCCCTCATCATCTGTATGAGACACTTTAATTTTAATTTTTCCTGAATTTGTTTATTGATGTGGATTAATCGGAAGGTGCTTTTATAAATATGCCCAATTGAGATAAATTAAGTGTGAATCTTGATGCAGAGCCTCTCTGACAGTTTTTGGTCTTCTGTATCTGTCAGCTTCTAGAACACTTTTTTATTCTTATTAAAGGCACAACATATTTTTCTCCCTGTCTAAAATAGGTAGAAACATCTGAGCTGCCATGGGTTGGGCTTTCTGTTTTAACACCTGTTAGATTTCAGATGCCAGCTGGCTATGGCTTTTGGCAGCACAGTGGGAACATTACAAGCTTCAGTTCTGAAGACAGGCTGCCTGAGCCCGTACTCTACCTTTATCCCTGTCTGAAACTTCAGGCAAACCATCTAACTTCCTTATATCTCAGTTTTACCATCTGCAAAGTGGGACAGATGCTGTGTACTTCAGAGAAATTTGCAGAATATTAAGTGAAAAGTCTCATAGAACATACCAAACCACACTTCTATTAAATTAAACGTTTTTGGGTGTTTAACAGAAGACATCAGTTGTTATTGCTAATGTTGTCTAATGGAACCAATTTCTTTAGTTCCTGGATTGATTTGTTAGCATGTTGTCTATTTTCTAACAGAAAATTTTGTTTGGATAATATAGAAGCTATGAATTAATTATTCCTCAAGCTTCAAGTACAGGGATAGGACTCTAAAAACAATGGTCTCTCCCTTCTCTAGTGACAGCTCGGAGAATTACCTCCTAAAGTTTTATCTTTACAGAGACATGTTATAAGTTACAGAATCTAGGCATGGTGAGATGGAAAATAGAACAATACTGTGGAAATGATATGTATATTCTTATTCTTTTATCAAGAAATCCATTGGTTGCTTTAAAAAGTAGAATTGCATTGGAATCACCAGGGCCTTTGTTTTTTTTTTGTTTGTTTGTTTTGTTTTGTTTTGTTCTAATTCATGGTTTTGACACAAAACCACTGGGATGATAAAACAACAACAACAACAACAACAAAACCAAAAAAAAAAAAACAAAGCCCTGAACCATGGAAATAAACTGCATTTGCTATAAGAAAACAGTGTGTTTGAATGGTTCGGATATTGATTTATAGCTGCGTGCCCCTCCTGCCTTGAGTGTTAGCAAACCCAAAGCCAGGTTTGTAACCCCCTGTCACTATAGGGTAGCCTGCCTGGCAGGTTATGGTTTGTCTCACTGCTGGATTCTAATATTTTCTATCTGGGTTTGTCCTTTTCTATGGTTCCTTCACTCACTTTGTTTTTTATTATAATCTTCTATAAGTATCATAAAGTATATAAAAAGCAAGTTGGATATTTTGTGCTTATAAAATGATTGTGTTTCTCCCTTCCATATCCTTCTTCCAAACCTTCCATATACCTCTCCTTGCTCTCTTTCAAATTCATAGTATCTTATTTCATTATTAGCTATTACATTCATATATATAGATACATATTTCTTCCAAAATAAAATTTTCTCAGTCTGTATAATGTTACTTACATTATGTATGTTTTCAAGGCTGACCATTTGACACTAGAAAACCCATTGTTTCACTTTTTCCTGGAGAATACTCTCTCCTCTCCTCCTAGATTTCCTTGGTTGTCTATAGTTTTTTTTTATGTGTGCGTGTATGTGTGTGTATTTTCACATGTGTGTAAATGTGTGTGAATGTGTGTATGTGTGTATAGGGTTGAGGCCTCATGAGCTTTTTCCTGTCCTCTTAGGCACGTTCATTGGTTTTGTGCTTGTTCATATCATACTTGGGCAGCTATGCTGGTGAGACTTGCTTCTGGTACTACTAGAAGATACTATCTCATAGCAAACGCTTTGATTTTCTGCTTCCTGCTCCAAAATGTTCCCTGAAAGTTTTCAAAAGAGGGAGACAATCAAGAGTCTTAACCCAGCTGTGGGCTCTATAAACCACATCAATGACAGGCATGGCATACTAGTGCCAAGGGGCACCTTGGTGGAAACCAACAGCTCTCTAATTGGACATAAGATCTGCTCAACAAGAGGGAAATCATGCCTAATACTGGAAAACTAGCCAACTACTTGGTGCTAGTGAAGTATTGATTATTGGGAGAGTATTTGCAATCACTAATTTACTAAATCAGCATTATCCCTAACAATAATATGTAAGCACTTACTATCTCTACATGTAAATACAATCCTCAACAAGCTCCATTTTTAATCTGTAGATGAATGTATACTGTAATATTGGCATAAAGATAGGGTTCCTGTCCTGAAGAGTTCACACAAAGTCATCATTTATGTAAACAAAATTGCTGCTTTAATAAGTGCTGTCCAGGTGATGTGGGGTAATGACATTACAAGATCCACATCTGAGGAGCTTCAATAATTTGTTTGGTAGCACTTATTTCATTCCTTCTATGAGCCATTAGTTCTTTTAGAGACTTGAATAGACTAACATGACTGTGACCATTTTTGGTTGTAACTGTGTGACTGTCTCCCATGTAACCCTGTTCAGCTTTCCATACATACTTTTACAGTATATTATAAGGAATAAGAACAACTAGAATGATAGGCAGAGCTTTACAAGAGTACAGCACCAGCAGTACCAGGAATGTTCCAGGCAGCCCTGATAGCAGCTTGAGATAAACTAGCTATGCTGCAGTTTAAATGCAGTTAGTTTTGTCTTGACCATTATATATACTCCTGTTTCTCATTTACAACGTTTTGAGGGAACTCAAGAGCATATTCAAGCCCTCTACACCATGCAGCCCTGGATCTGCCTGCTTCTTCAGTCTCAGTGTACCTTGAGCTGGCTCTCATACAATGAAATTGGGTTGTATTGGAACTGCTCTAAAGATGCATATTTCCACAGCTCAAAAGAATGCAAGACTACAGGAAGGCAAATATGTAAGTAAATGACTGAACTAAAATGTGATTCATTCTCAAATAGAGTGTGTATAAAATTCTGTGAAAATACAGATGAGGGCCAATTAATTATATCTGGGATAGGAAATCTCAAGGAGAGAGAGTTACAGAGAGGTGATGACATTTCAGCTTGATCTTGTGCATAACAAGTGACTTCTTATAAGATATTTTCCACCTGTTTTGAATTAACTAAAATGATTAGGCCTTAGGTTTTTATAAAGGTCATCTCTACTAGAATGGAGCGAGTGGAAGGTTCTTGTGAAAACAACCATTTAAAATACATCAGCCTGATTTTGAATGGCTACCAGAACAAATTAGTGCTAAAGTTCACAAGAAAGACCCAGATTGAGATAAAATGTCCAGGGATTTGATAGAAAATACTCTCTTTCTCTGCCTTTCATATCTATCCACCCATCTCTCTGATCCATCCATCTACCCATCTACCCACCCACCCACCCATCAATCTATCATCTATTCATCCATCTATCCATCTATCCATCTATTCATTCATCCATCCGTCTGTCTGTCTGTAATTCTTCCCAGCATAATTAACACAACGCAATAATGTTAACTTTCTATTGAAATATATTGCTCGTTAGTATGTGCTGTTTTAGGCTTAACTATAGGAAGGAAGGAAGTACAGACTAATGAAATAAACAGGAGAAAACAAGAGACTTGTCCAACACTCTATGGGAAAAACAATGCTGTGTTTTCCCAACCTGCCTCATTTTCCTTCTTCCTATTTCCTGCTGCCCTTGTTGATGTCTTGTTATTGGCTTGCAAAAATCTCCTCTGCTTGGTTGTTTACTCTCTTGGTTCTCCTCCATGGGGATGTGGAGGTACCATGTTGAAGTCTAATTCTGGAGATAAAGAAGCTTGAGTTGCTGGGGCAGCATTGAGAAGAGTTCCTTGGGAAAACTGTTTAATCAAGGACATCTCGATTGGGTTTCATATAAGCAAATGAGGCTTCAGCTTGTGCCATGCAAAGCCATGGAAATGTGAGGCTACTTAGCTCAGTATCTGGTCCACACTAGTACAGCTATCATGTATTAAATGAAGAAAGTCCTCATTCTTCAATGGTAATATCCCTTATCAATCTTCCATCTGTCCTCAGAATCATGTAACATATGCTTTTAGAGTAATTAAAGAACTATTTTCAGAATCCACAAGTTAGGTTATTCTCTTCATAGAGAGAATGGGTGATGTCCAATCACAGTGTAGAAATTATGAAGAAAAATGGATCATGAAAATAGGCAGATTGTTCAGTTCTTAGAGGAGGCTAATCATGCAGCACATAGATGGAATAGCCAAGACCAGACCTGGGTCTGACCAAGAGCACATGCATGTAACACAAGGGGATCTTGTTTGTATGAATGATTGACAGAGGGTATTAGGTTTACTTCTAGAAGGTCTATATTTGTTTGGCAGAAGGGTAGGGTTTTTTTTTTTTTCCTTTTTTTTTTTTTTTTTTTTTTTTTTT
>NW_022196896.1:24160802-24176446 GCF_008632895.1 Mastomys coucha | reverse complement strand
CAGAGGAGTGGATACAGAAATTGTGGTATATCTACACAATGGAGTACTACTCAGCTATTAAAAACAAGGGTAGGGTTTTTAAATAGCTGATCCCATTGATGATTTATGAATATATATCTATGACATTTTCATGGAGCTGAACTATTTATTCAGTCAGGAATATTTAAGAAACATAGTAAGCAAGACAGATCTAGGTTTTGTTCACAAGAACTTTAGACTCTAATAGAAAAAGTAGGTGTTAAGAAGGTAGGGCATGACATACAACATTGACATTTAGCATTCTCTTCTCTTTCTGGACAAAAGGAGATGCCTTTACTTCTGTTTGTTTTTAAAAGCAAAAGTAACATAAAAATGATCTTTATGTGCAAATTTTAATTTGGTGGTTGAAAATGCTCATGATTTATTTCTTTGGTCATAATGGATGAAATGTAAAGAAGGAGTTGGGAATAAGGTTTGTAAGAACACGTCAAAATTTTGGGAAGGTGCTGATTTATGATGGCTTTGACAGGGCTGTGAAAATGAATTAATCTCTGAGTAGGTAGCCATGTATCTCTATGTGCACTTACACCCAAGAATTTCCTTTTAAACCTATCACTAGGTCTCTCACTGCCTGAGGCCTTTTAAATGCCTTAATAAGGTGTCAAAATTAGTAAATTATTGAGCCTATAATTATTGAACTGGTTTTCTTACATTTAAATCCCCATGCCTCCAATCTATTGCTCATTGCTATGAGATTAGTTTCCTTAAGCCCAGTCCATTCTACTTAGTTACCCTGTTTAAAGTACTTTTAGTGGCTCCTGGGTTTAATCAATTGTACCTACCTCATAATAGCAGTACAGCATCCTTCTTTGTCTGGCCCCATGTGGACTTTAATTGCGTCAATGATCACCTTACCCTGTCAAGCCCCAAATCCTGACTCCTTCCACATCCCACAGTGCACTCTATGACTTGCCTTAGTTTTATTTTTTTCCAACTATCCCATCGCTGTCCACTGACTCCCCAACCACTGTGCTTCCTGAACAGCATTTGGTTCCATCAAATATTAAGTAATAGGGGTTGGACCTAAGCCTCAGATCATTAATGCTTAAGCATCATATTGGTGGCTAAGGATTACCCTAAGTGGTGCTTCCTGGAATGTATCTGCCAATCTTGAAATAGCAGTAGGATAACTTACTAAGCCCCTTCTCTTTGCCTGTCTTTGAAGTATGGTTTAGAGGCACTCTTTGTCCTAATCAGTTTTCTCTCCTGTGCATTCTTCAGATGAATGGGTGCCAGGGTCAGGGACTGGTTCAATGATTACTATGGAGTCTGCAACTAGGCATCTTTGTCTCTTAATTCAGTGGCTGTCAATCATCCAACATCCTAGTACTTATAAGATAAAGCATTCCAATACCAGCCACAGCAGATATTTGCATTTCTTAATTTTATAAAATTTATAAAATTTTGTTATAAAAACTTTGCAAATAAATAAAAGTATCACACACCAAAATTAACCAAAGTTGAAAACAATTTCTCATCCCAGGCTATTCCACTCTGAGCATACTGCCCCACAGACAGACAGACTGTGAAACAATCTTGGTATCCTTGCTGAGTTCAAAAAGCAGTGGAGTGATCCTTTGTGGGAACAGGACATTCTTTGACAATTACAGGAAAAGTCAGAAATTGTTGACAGTCTGGGAACAATTATACAAATACCTTTAATACCCATCTTGTGTTTTCTTGAACATCAGGTACTGGGCAGGGAAGGATGAAGTATCTACACTTCTCAGTGATCCATCTCTATCTCTCTTTCTCTTTCTCTCTGTCTCTGCTTTTCTGTCTCTCTGTCTCTCTCTTCTTTCTTCTTCCCTTCTCCTCTCCTTCCCCTTTTGTTTCCTTTCTTTCTTTTCCCTCTTTCATCTTTTGAGACATGATCTTGCTATGTAATCCAGGCTGGTCTCAGACTCTTGATCCTTCAGAATACTAGCATTATAGTTGTGTATGTCATGATATTGGGATCTAGTTGTAGTTCTATAAACTTTATCTTTGTTTCTAAATCTTGGTAATAATCACTGGTGGTAATATATTGGCAGGAATACTAAGGAATGTCTAATTATATCTATTTAATGTTACCCTCTATAATTTGACTTTGGATTGTATTTTATAGCACACATGATATATAGTAGAGGTTATATATTTATGAATAGTACTATAGATATATTTGTCATAAACACTCACTTTTCTTTAACTGATCTGATAAAATTTTTTTTAAAACAAGCCAAAAAACCTTGCTGTTAACTGCCTTTGCCATGCAGAAAGCTGATTCTCTGGACTTTATTCACCAACTAACTCCTCTTTCTTTATAGCTCAAGCCTGGGAAGCCCATCTGGTAGACTCTCCCAGGAATTAATTAATTTCCTTTCAACACTTATCCATGGAACCAGTAATGTTAGTTCATACTTTATATATCTCATTTTATTCATTTATTTCTCATCATACAATGGAACCAATACAACCCATTGACATTTATGTTTTTTATTTCAGTATGTGTTGTTTTGAAGTAACCAACTTTTTATCCTGACTTAATGAATTTAACCATGCATGCATCTTTGCCATGACCAATTGAATACATTGATTAGTTGTATAGTGTACCAGATCGGAAAGCTGGTCTTTAAAATTCGGTCTTATAACTGTGATGTCACTAAAAAAACTTGGCCTGCCCTTAATGAATCTGAAACACAACAGTTATAGTCTTAGTTTTTAAACTACTAGTTAAATACATTAGAAAACCTAATAATTATTAAATATCAAATACTTATTTCTATGGGTAAAGTACAGTGTGCAGAGGAGCAACTTAATTTCTTTTCCTTTCTTTTTTAAGTTGAACTCTTTAAATCCAAGATTTCCCTTTTTTCTAATAGATCTAAATTTATATCAGTTGGCTACTGTTTCCAGACAGCCTTGTCACAGCCGTACATCATCTCATCTGAGCAACTACAGTAAATAATTGGGCCCGTGAGACATGGTTTTCCATCTTCTCTGCAGTGATGCCCTGCAACCTCTGGGTTCTCCCCTGGGTCTGCAGGGTGATGGTACTGTTGCCTCTGGCCTTTTCATTTATTATTTATTTCATTTATTGCAGGCCTTGGAACAAATTGGAATTGGCAAAAGTGGAGAGCGAGACTGTGGGATGATAATAGCGAAGGTCCACATGATTACTCAGAACTGCAGGAGAGCAGAGAGGCAAGAGAAGGGTGAATCTGTACAAGGAAGTGGTCCAAATCCGGAGGCTTGGGATGCTTTTAGAAAGCACTCGTGCCTTGCTGATGCTTCCAGATCTTTGTTACAGTGGGCTGGCTGTATAAATACAAAAAATGAAGTTTGTTTTCTTGTTTGTGTTCTTGTCAGTCATACTACAGCCTCGATTAGTAGAAGATGAGGGGAGGAACTGGCCAGGAAATAGGCACATACATGCAGCCTGCTTCCCACAAGGAAAACCACTCTTTAAATCTTAGTTTCTCTACTCCCTCCCCATACTGTTCCTGAATAAAAAGGAACAGCTCACTGCTTGCTTATAGCACACTGTTTTCATTGGCTTCTAGTTAACTAGATATTTTTGACTTTTGTACAAAAGATAACTTGTTACAGTAAAAGTGAATTTAATTCATTAAGTTTTAGTATACAATACTCAACTTGGACCAATTATTCTGAAAGCAGAAAGATTTTATTATTTTTAAAATTCTGGTTTTGTAATGCTGGGGATTGAACCTAGGATCTCACATAGAATGTGGTAAGTGAGCGCTCTACCACTGAACCACTTTCCCAGCCTCTGACAAGGAGCTTTTCAGTGGTGTGGTCCCACATGATATCAAGGAAGGCATTTTATTTACAGATAGATGAGAACATGTGAAGTGCCTGTCTCACCAAGCAACCAATATAGCCAATGCTTAATACAAGTGGTTTTTTTTTTCCTCAAGCATGTGCTTATACATATACACCTCCACACACTCACCACAAGCAGATACACATATATTTCTGTCACTTAGGATTTTAAGATCTACACATGGATCCCGTGTTATGTATTCCTATGATGTGTGACCCTGAGCAAGGTGACAGACAAAAACTTCCATTATGTATTCTTCAGAGGAGGAAACTGAGATTTAGAAAGAAAACATAGCTTGGGGTTATGTAGGGTTCAAACTCAGATCTGTCTAACTCCACTAGTTCTACTCCTATTCACTATGTGAGACTGCCTCTGAGTTATATGCTGTACATATAACTCATGCTATCTATGTGATATATATATGTAGTTATATAGTGCTATGTAATGCAGCTCTACTAAACAGAATTCAACAAATAAATAGTGAACAATAGCGACTTATTCTTCTGTCCAGTTTCTGTGGGCTAGAGAATTAATAGAGTCCTTTTTAAAGAGTGTACATGTGTGTGTGTGTGTATGTATGTGCACACACGTTTAGTTTTGTGCTCAGGTGCCTGAGGAAGCCAGGAGAGAGCGTTGGATTTTCTGGTACTGTAAGCCAGTGTGTTGTGGGACACCTGACATGAAGGTTAAGAACTGAGTTTGAGTCTTCTGAAAGAACAGCAAGTGTTCCTAACTATGGAGCCATCTCTCCAGTTCCCAATGCATAAAAATCTTAACAAGTCAGTTCTGACTTAGGATCTCCTATTCAGTTGCTGGAGGATTTTGGCTAAAACTGTAGTTCTCTGAAGGTATGGTTTATGCAGGAAGATTAACTTAGGAGACAGCTCTTTTATATGGTTAGCAACGTGGTGCCAGTCCAAATTGAATGCTTCTGCTGCTCTGGGTGGCTTATTTCAGAGACTGTTGAGTGTCCCTAGCCTGGTGGCTGTTTTTTTTTTTCAAAATGAGTGACATGAAGGATCAAGGTTGAATCAGTCATACCTTTATGAACTACCTTCAGATGTGACATACCATTGCCTTACCTCACTGTATTTGCACATCCGGCTCTGATTTGATGGGTAAAGATCTGTGTACCTGTGATAATAGTAGAAGACACAATCATTCAGAGAGTTTCTAGGTTGGTAATTCTCCCAAACCCATCTTTATTCTAATTCTATAAACCGTTTGAGACAAGACTCTAGTCTTCCACCTTTATTACATTTTTCCATTTAGTTTTTCTCCTCAGAAACTATTGAGGACCTCCCTTCAAGCTTGGAGTACAGTGGCTGTGTAGGAAATTGTGATGGTTAATATTGATTTTCTATGTGACAAGATGGAGAATCGCATAGTCCAACTGCTGTGCACATCTGTGAAGAAGTTTATAGACTATTTTATTGTGGTGAAATACCCAGTCCTGAATGTGGGTGACTTCAGACCATCTACTGGGTTTCAGGACAAAAATATCAAAAAGTAAGTACCAGCATTCACATCTCATATTCCTGGAAGTAGATGCAATGTGACCAGGTCCCTAACCCACTGCTGTCATGTGTTCTCTACCACAGTGAACTGTCTCCTCAAACTGTGAGCCAAATAAAACCATCCTGAAGTTGCTTTTTCTAGGCATTTTATTATTATTATTATTATTATTATTATTATTATTATTATTATTATTATTATAGCAACAAGATGAGTCAGAAATATAAGAACCTGGTAATAAGACTGTTTTGTCTACTCTGGAGAGATAACGAGAACTGGTCTGGCAGAGTGGCCCTTCTTAGTGGACCAGAATCTCAGTGACATGCTTGGGAGAACATCTAATCCACCGTAATATATAATGCACTAGACAGCCATGGAGCATGTTTCTTTGATAGTCCTCTTAACAGCAGGCCACAAATCAGTTCTGCAATGCACAATGAGCTGTAAGTATGCAACAATAACACTAATGGGTGGATATAAAAACACACAAAGCATATTGGTGGATGTCTCTTTGGGACCAAGAGCACTGTGTTTCTTTCATTTTACTCATATTCTAATTTGTGTATCCTTTTTTCCTAAATGTAACTTAATAAAGATGAGCAACTAAAACACTGCTTAAGACAGGAACTGTGTGTTCCAGAACCTAATGCTTGGTGTGATTTTTTTAAAAATGCAATACACTTCCAGTCTCTGCATCTTTCTTATTCTAAAGATGTCATTATCAATACCAATATAAAATTTTCATTACTTGAACTATTACAATATACAGGGAATAGATTTTTCAATTTTCAAGTTCCAGTGAGTATATTAGCAGAGTTATCTGTCATCAGGCATGGCAATGCCAGTTGCATCTCTAATTTTGATTGTTCTGAATCTTTGTGTTGATACAGGTCTTTAGTGGTGGAAGACCAAGGCTCTATCTTCAAGGCCTGCCTCTCCTCCACATCTGACTAACTTCCCTTATATCTTGTTTCATCTTCTCTGATCCTTTAAAATGTCAAATGCTAAAGGCAATCTCTGAGATAGAAAATATATTGATAAAATGTGCTCTAGGATGATTTATTTTGTGGGCTACTTTTAATTATCACACAAAATAATGAAGCCAATTTATTAATAAGGGGTTCTGAACTTTTCTAGAACTTTACTAAATGCCAGACGCAGAGCTTAGAGCAGAGCTGGGGCCTCACGCTTTATGGTGATTCTGAACTTGTGCACAATATGGCAGCTCCATCCCTTCACTGCATTGTTCCAGAGCTGCAGATACTGTGGTGGATAGAGAGGGAGGTGTGGCAGGACTTAAGGAAAACTTTGGCTATATTTGGCTGGGAATGTTAGAATATAGCAAGCATTCTTAACTGAAAAGAAGCAGTCTCCCAGACTTCACTGCAGCAGGGGATTGGCTCCGAGTTTGCTTTGGACTACTTTCAGAGTAGAATATTGACAGAGAAGGCAAATGTGCGGTTGAAAGTCCCATTGCTAGAAGGCAGTGGGTGAGCTTCACATTAGTATGTTTCCTGAATGAGATTAATCAAACATTTATGTGCCTTTAAATGTGAGTTATTTGGGGAAAGTAATTAAAGAACACATCTCACTGTTTTTTTTTTTTTTGTGTGTGTGTGTGAAAATGTCTCATTTAAGTGAGTGAGTACATGGTCATAGTTGAGCAGAGAATCCTTTATTTTTTTGTCTAGTAAACTCAAACTCACAATGATGCCTGTGCTGCCTTATTATTTTGTCATTCTGTAGCCAGCTTTACTCATGGATGTGAGTTCATTTAATATCTTTGTCATCACCTATTGTTGCTCTAAGCAAATTTATACCACATAAATTTAGTACCTTCAAGGTCTGGTGGTGGGAAGTCTTATATAGCTAAAATCATGAAAATCGCATTTCTTCCACACCTGTAGGAAGAATCCATCCCTTGCACTTTCTACCTTCAGGGAATTTCCCACATTCCTTGGTCTCCATGATCCCTTCTATCAGTTATATCACTCTGAGCTCTGTTTCTTGGTTGCAACTCCTTCTCTGACATTGGTACTCAGCTTCTAGAGACCAGGCTGTAAAGAGTTCAGAGGAGCCATTATTATGTCTTTATATTCAGGTTAAAAAGAGAATACATCAGTTTGATGATAAAAGTATTGTGGAGCTCAAAACTTTAAATTTGACTTAGCCAGAACAACTGGGCAAGTTTTAGGCAACTATTTATTTATTTATTTATTTATTTATTTATTTATTTATCCACTTTATATCCCATCACAGCAACCCTCCTTCCTCTTCTCCTAGTCCCACCCTCTCCCCTTCTTTCATCTTCCATACCCCTTTTCCTCAGAGAAGGGGTGCCCCTCCACCAACCCTCCCTGGTACATCAAGTCTCATCAGGACTACATCATCATCCTTTCTCACTGAGGCCAGACAAGGCAGCTCACCTAGGAGAAAGGGATTCAACAACAGGCAACAGAATCTGAGTTAGAGATAGCCCCAGCTCTAATTGGTGGAGATCCACATGAAGCTGTGCACTTGTGTGAAGGTACACGTGTGTAGGGGGCCTCAGTCTATTCCATGCATACTTTTAGGCTGGTGGCTCAGTTTCTGTGAACTCCTATGGGCTCAGGTTAGTTGACACTGTAGGTCTTCTTGTGGTGTTTTTGACCCCTCCAGGACCCTCAGTCCTTCCCCTAGCTCAAGACTCTCCAAGCTCTGCCTAATGTTTGGTTAAAGGTCTCTGCAACTTTTTCCATCAGCTGCTGGAGGAAGCTTCTCAGATGATATTTGTTCTAAGCTCCTGTCTGCATGCATAGCAGAGTACTATTAAGAATGTCAAGATTGGCTATCTCCCATGGAGCAGGTCTCAAGTTGGGCCAGTCACTGGTTGGCCATTCCTTCAATCTCTGCTCTGTCTTTATCGATGCACATCTTGTAGGCAGGGTAAATTTTGGGCTGAAGGTTTTGTGGGTGAGTTGGTATCTTCCTCTCTCCACTGGAAGTCCTGCCTGACTATAAGAGGTGGCCTCTCTAGGCTCCATATTGCCAGGTCACCTTCATATTCTCCAGGAGTGTCCGATCTTCCAAGTGTCAACTTAGTTAACCTTGCAGAGCCTTCAGTTTTTTATCTTTAAATGGAGTACTTAGATTGGACCCAAAGTATATTATGCACTTAGTATAGTCACACATTCAAAATTATTTGAAAAGACCATATCTTCTTTCATATGAAAGTAAAAGTCTAAGTAAACACTGGCATGGTACCTTTGTCACGAATCTGGAGGCTGATGGAGGAGGTCATTGCTACATAAGTAACCTCCCAGAGAACACGAAGCATCATAGAGAACCTTGACCTAAGAAAGACTTGTGGTTTTGGATCTTGTATTGAAGAATTTGATTTACAGTTCTGTTTGGGGAAGACTTTCCTAGGAAGTGACTTCTGAACTGGGATGTGGACAATTTAAAGAACTGAACAAGGATCACAAATGACTCAATGGATAAAGAACTGAAAAGGACTATCAGAGAAAGGAAGGCCCTCCTGGCAGGCAGAGATGGAAGGTGCAAAGGCTCATGGGATAAGGGAAGAGAGAGAGTTGGATGGTCCTTGAGGAGGTGGCATAAGTAAACACTACATCAATATCATTCTAGCAGTTAGTATATGAACCAAACTCTTACTGATTTAGGCAAGTAACATAGCTTTTCTATGTCATAATTCCTTTACAGATGTAATTGTGACAATTACAATAGTTCTTGGAGACTGGCTAGCTGAACCTAGAAAAACAATTTCCTTGCCCACAGTGTATGCTCTATAAATGTTACCACTTGTCATAACATTTCTGACCTTGGCATTATTCATTCTTATATTAATTTTATGTTGTAAATAAAACTGAGGCAGAGGGCATTAGATGGCTTCTCTAGGCTCCTGCATCAAGTATGTGAGAGAGTAGAGATATGAGAGATGGCACATCTGCCTACATGAACTGGAGTTCTCTGCCTTGGGTGTCAGCAAACCTGATGGTCACTTCATCAGACAAATGAGATTACACTGAAAATGTTTTATATAAAGCAGACTTAAATTCATAAGTAAAACCCTGCCTATTCACAGTATCCTCCACAATTGTTTTCTTCATACTTTTAGTTACATAGTTCTATAATAAACAGCACATGGGATGGGTAAAACTGATATGTTTGATTTCTATGTAATTTTAGTTAAGTAAAAGTCAGGAGTAAGCACTGGATTCCAAGTGTGTCTGTGTATATATTGAGTCTCTGGCATCATTCTGCTTGGCCTGGATGCTAGAGTTTGTATCTGAGGTACCAGTGAGACTTGAACAGCCTGTCCTCATCATTCCCTTAGATTCTAGATATCAAGGGTTTGAGGTAATAGAACAATCTAATAAATATGATAACCACTCATTGAGGTTTAGCTAATTTCAGACTATCAGAGTTCAAAATTATTTAACATCAAGTCAGGGCCAGCTTTTTTGATCTTCCTTTAATTAATGAGAAAACACTTCAAGAACGGGGCTCCTCTCCAGAATCCAAGTCTTTTGTTGATATAGTTGGCCCATGGAGAACAGGAGTAGTGCCTTATCAGACATCTTCAATTGGCAGAGTTCCAGATCTTTGTTTCTTACTGGAAATTGTGATAGCATGAACTTTAAATTTGTTAATTATTTCTGGGACTTTAGAATAGTATATTGAAGGTTTTTAAATCCTCTCCATTTTAATTTTATCATTAATGTGAAACAGTAAAAAGGAAGAGATTTTAAGTAGAAGATGCTTGACCCTACAATTCTTTCCTATAATTCAAAAGCCATATCAAACAGAAAACACATACGGGAGACAGAGACATTTGTCAAGTGATGGATTATTCTTCTTATTCATGTAAATATCTGGCAGTGACAAGATACAAGTATTGAGTAAATAGGATTCCAAAAGACACTGAATGATAGAATTATTTTCACAGATATGTACAAAAATCTTATATTTTTATGGAGTTTTGTAAGATGGTTTGTCATTGAAGAACAGTGTGATACCAGTGGATACCTCTTTGTTTGGACCTCTATCTCTGATCTATCTGATAAATTCAGGTTATCTACCTACTCCCTAGAAAAGACTGGTACAAAGTATTGCAATGGTGCAAATCACTTTTGCAATATATGGATTTTAAAATCTGGCCATGGATTAGCTGAGCTAATGATAAGAAACATGGACGTGGTAACTTAGAGCTCTGTTTTCAAAGTCAGAGCCAGCAACATAGCTTATGCAATGACTGGAATAATTTAGTGAAATCCCTTTCTCTCTTAACAAGCTTCCTCCATTCACAGAACTCCCTTTGCTACAATGCAGCCTCAATGGGAAAAAGGAGAGGATCTTCAGATATTGAAAACCTGTAGGCCATTACCTACTTTATCACTCATACCAAAGACACTGAAAAGATAGCACGTGGGCAATTGATGGGCTATTTTCATCATGAAAGTCTGATGACCCCACTTGGGTTTTCAAACAAGGCATTTAATAACCACTGCCTTGTTAAGAGGTGGAAAATGATCTGGCGGGTGGCCTGATAGGACGGGGTTTTATTGATTTTACTGAGGCCCTTGGCTTCGGAGATCACAGGCTTCTTAAGGGCAAAGTTAAAAGGAAGCATTAAGATGGATGAGTAATTACCTGTGTGATGGATGTCATTCTGCAAACATCAGGACAGGGAGCTTTGCCTTGGAGTACCTATTGATGAGGGAGAGGGAAAACATAGGCCCAGTCTCATTTTTACTATCAGTCATTTCTTGCATGTTTATGAATTGGATTTGCTCTGGTGGAGTATGAGTGTAGATGATTTAAGGAAAAAAGGCAAAATTAACTGTTGGTTTATAAGAAGGGAAAGATAGATTGGTATGGGCACTAGAGAAGAATCAAAATAGTGCTTTATGTGCCATGAAAGGCAGGAAAGGAAACAAGTGAAGAACTGTATATACACATATATACATATATAGTTTCAGTGGCTCCAGTTCTCTTGGAGTGGAAATCTCTCAGGCTGTGGTTTCTTTTCAAGAAGCCAGGCTAAGCTTGAGGGGATATTAGGAAAGAGGCATAGATGGCAGTGTGGGAGAGAAATGGCTTGGCAGGAATCAGAATACTGAGGAGATTGGAGGATTTCACAGGCTCATGTGTGATGACATAGCAGGGTTGTGAGTGACAGCATATTTTTTGGTTTAACTCTGGATGCTCAGAGTTGTGTGGACTGACACATGATGCCTCAGCTATTGTAAGAGATCTCTGGCCCCTTTCTGATCTCCTCTTTGAATCCATGTTGCTCCAACTTAACAAGGGTGTGCTGAAGATGGGTGGAAGGAATTGGGCTTAATGCAGGTGTTGAATCTGAGCCTGGCCTGAAATCCCTTCAATGCTATAACACTGAAGTGTGGAGCTCTTTTTAATGCAGTCTACTAAGTGTTGTTTTGAACACACTGTAATTATAGTCCAGTGATACGCTATCATACAATAACATATGTGAGGTTATATTTCTGCATGAGGAAGCACTCAAGACTAGAATGCATTTTCCATTAAATGAATTTTTAAATATTTGTGCAAATTGACTTTTTCCCAAAAGGGGAGAAATGATACATAGGTATTTTGCTTTGTCAGAAGTATTGTTATAAATAATGAATATTTGTGAAGGGTACTTGAGCCATATTTCTCTTCTCTCTTGTGAATGTTATAAAGTACAACTCTACCATGGAGTGACCTATATGAGAAACAGCAAACCACTGAATTTTATTTACCTCTCTCTCTCTCTCTCTCTCTCTCTCTCTGTCTGTCTTTCATGCACACACAAGCACACATACACACATGAGGGATGTCACAGGTCAATTAATGCATTTCTATCCCAGTTCTATATTATAAACCACTCTCATTCTTTAGTATAGATCTCTGGTTCATTTTTATCCACAGGCTTTTTCCTGATTGTATAGACCTATGAGATAGAGTTCTTAGGAAGCTCAACTAATCTCGCTATGATTTCACCCAGCAAAGTAATTCTTTCTAATGGGTTATTTCATGTTTTATTCATGTAGAAGTAGTACATACTGGTGAGTGGCAGATCCTGTTACAAATATATTTATAAGTAATTGTTTGAAATAAACTATAGAGATATTTTGGGGTGTACTCATGACCATCTAGATCTGAGCATATGCAAAGCTCTTATTAATAGAACTAACAAGATTTTATGTTGATAAAACTTTATCTCTGAATACCTTTAAAATCTATCCATGTAATATTGGGCTATTTGAAGGTGATGAAAAATAATATTTGATGAATGAGGATTATAATGTGAAGGTTCTCCAAGCAGGTTTGTGTGGACCCTGAGAAAGCTCATAGCCTCAGCAGAAAGTAGGCCTGAACTCATAGAAGCCAGAAAAGGGGATCCCACCCCTGGAACTAAAATTATAGTTGTTTGTGAGTATGAGTGCTAGACACTGAACCTGAGTTGTCTGCAAGAGCTGTAAGTGCTCTTAGTTACTGGCTGAGCCATCTCTTCACTCCCCTGCTGCACCGCTCCCCTCAGTGTAAAATGTTACACTCAGAAAGTTATACTGACTGCTCTCCTATAGGCAAGTGTAAAAGAGTTTTGAAGAATAAACTGAAGTGGGGTGATTGGCAACTGTTAGCTGCTGGGAAAGTAACAGTTTTCTCTAAGATTTATCCCCTGATAAGTCGATCATACTCCAGTGAAAGACCATACATCTAAAAATGTTTGGGTAGCACAACTTGGTCTTGAATGATTCTTAAGACCCATGCAAAACTGGGTGAGAAGGAGTATGTTACTAAACCATATTGGAAGAAACTCTCAAAGAAGAAATACTATTAATAAAAGGGTATAATGGAGTTGGTTCTATGCTATACAACGTTTATCATCAGAGTGCATGTTAGCCTCTGGGTTTTGACTGTCTTCTTCCAGGAGATGCAAAGAGTCCTTTCTCCAAGTAAGTTTTATATCTACCCTTCCCTCCTCTTCCCTTCTCTTCTCCTTTCTGCCTTTATCTACATTAAAACTTGTTCTAAAGAGCTTAACTGGTTACCAAGGATTGTGATCTTCCATCTGGCATTAACACTCTGTGGTGTTAGGTAATTCTGCAACTCTCTCTAAATTATTGAATACCTGTGTGGACAAAAATGAAGCAATAGATTCAAAAGAAAGTGAGTTTTGAAAAGTGAAGATATATATACATATATATATATAATATATACATATATACATATATATATATATATGTTTCCTTTGTAGTTCACATTTCTATAATTGTGCTTGCCTGTAGGAATGGGTGTAGAGACTAAAGGTTACATCAAGATGTATTTTTTCAATTGCTTATCTCCCTTGCTGTTTGAAATGAAGTCGACTACTGAACCCAAAGATCACGGTTTTGGCTAGCCTCGCTGTCCCCTGAGCCTCTATGATCTGTATGTCTCTACCTCCCAGTGCTGGAGTGCTGCTCTTACTTGGGAGCTGGGATATCTAGACTCAGGTCGTCATGCTTGTAAGAAACACTTTATCCACTGAATTATTTCTCCAGCCCAGTTCTGTTTCCACTTTCTCTAGCTTTGCTATAATACACTTCTGGAATATTGTAGCTTTAGATCTCTAAGTATTCTCTGAAAATCCCAGGGTGTTCAGGAGGTCTCTCTTGCCAACCACATGACTTCTACACTTTGACTTATTTCTGTTTCTTTTATGTTGCCATGACTTTTATGTCTGTTGATACCCAAGCTCAGTTATGCTAAGGGCACTAGTGATTTACTGTGCTCAAACACACACACATACATGCACTCACACATGAACGCGCACACACACACACTCACATGCACATATGCACATGTGCATGCACACCCCTCCCCACCCACAGGTTCTTGTTTAAGTATGAGGAATTAAATTCAATTTGTCTCACCCATGTTTAAAAAATGGTGAGGGCATACCTGTAATCCTTGTGTGTGAAGGCAGAGGTGAGAGGATCCCTCGAGCTTGCTGATCAATGCCAGTCAGTATAGCTGAATTAGTGAACCCAAATTTCAGTGAGAGGCCTTGTTTTAAAAGTAAAGTAGAAAGTGATTGAGAATGACATCTAATTTTTCCCTCTGGTCTCTATATATACATGCATGTACACACGCACACACACACACACACACACACACCCACACACCCCACATGCAATCACCCCAGTTGTCCCAGATCTTTAGTCATGATGTCATGCTGTGGAAACAACCTGCTGACTTTTCTGAATCTATCCTTTGACAGTGGTTCCAACAATCCCATGCTGAGCTTCTTCACATATTTCTTGTCACCTTGAAGTGTGACATGAGCCGCGTGGTGGTTGCGCATGCCTTTTAATCCTAGCAATTGGGAGGCAATAGCAGGTGGATTTCTGAGTTCAAGGCCAGCCTGGTCTACAGAGTGAGTTTCAGGACAGCCAGGGCTACACAGAGAAACCCTGTCTCGGGGAAAAAAAAAAAAACCCTTGACATGTGACATGAGGTGATACATATCTCATGTCTCCTAAGCCCACTTGGTTCTTGCTAACTTTGTTCTTCCTTAGAAATTTCTGCTTAAATGTCTCTTACACCAAAGTATCCTTTACTTCAATTACTTGGATTTCTTGCTGGATATTAGGGAAAAAAACTGTATGAAAATAGTAAAATTAGCAAGTAAATAAATGAGAAAATCAACAAGTGTGGTGTTCATATCCTCATCAAACATTTGTGCTTGTATCTATGAGAACCTTTAGGTTGGGTTGGATGTTTCCCTTATAGACATTGGATTTTATTGTAATAAGGCTGTACTTCAATGACCCTCACATCACAAAAGGATTTTACCTCCATCGTAACTAAGCTGAGAATTGATAGTTCTGTTGCACCAAGAAATGAATTGTAGGCTCGATTTTTGGATATAGACTTCCTGTTATGGTCAGAGTGAGTGACTTTATTCTCAGTCCACAAAGAACAGGTTACATTCATTTAAGAAATGGTGTAGGTATTAAGATGGTCTATTCATAAAGTTATTCACCAACTATTTCAATGAACCTGTTCTGCTTGGAGGGTGGCACAGACATTAGGTGAGGGTAAGAATTTGGTTCATTAGCTGTGATAATTTGAAAAAGCATTCATCTAAGAGAAAGAGTAACTTATAAAGTCCTCTTCTTCAAACTTGATACAAGAGTTACAAACTCTATTTGGGCTTGTACCACAGTAAGAGCCAAGATTTTAAACTCTACTAAATACAAAACAAACAAAAAGA
>NW_022196896.1:24153640-24158498 GCF_008632895.1 Mastomys coucha | reverse complement strand
CCTGGCTGTCCTGGAACTCACTCTGTAGACCAGGCTGGCCTCGAACACAGAAATCCGCCTGCCTCTGCTGCCCAAGTGCTGGGATTAAAGGCATGCGCCACCACTGCCTGGCTTAAAATATGTTCTTAAATGTTAACAAATTCAGAAAAATTGAAATCATGTAACTTTTCTCATCATAATGCAATAAAAGTTTTTTAAAAAAGAACTTTATAGTATGCTCAGATTTTCATCTTCTACCTCATAACAATGTCTATTTGTCAGTACTACACTAGATCCTGTACCCTAGAAGGCCAGGTCCTTGTGATTCTTGCTTGCCCTTGTAAATCCATAGCACTAAAACTTCAGGCTTACATACATCTTAGCATAGATATTTAATAAGCATCTTCAATATCATATATCCAAAACTGAGCTTCTGATATTCCTTCTCTATATTTACGGTGCCTACATGTGTCTTGAGAATGTCCTTCTTCCAGCTTCCAAGGTCATGCTCTTAGCATGGACTCACACATGCTATTAGTACGGATTCCTCTTTTCCATCACTCTTCCACACTGTCATCAAATCCTGCAATTCAACTTTCTCCATTGTCTTAGAGACAATGTCTCCTATTGTCTCCTCTGAGTCTTTCATGTGCAAACTGATGTTGGAGAGGTGCCCAGATCACTTTGGACTTTGCTCTCAGAGCACAGCAGATGAAGACCCTCCTGATGATACATTGGAACCATCCTGACATGGAGCAAGTACCTCTTTACTCTAGGTGTCTCTACTGAAACCTTGCCCTTTCCTCTTATTAAGCTACCATGTCATTCCTGGATGAAACCACAAGCTTCTGCATCTCTCTCAGTCCTCCTGTGGTTACTTCTTAGGCAATGGCCAAATAACCCTCTCTAGTTATAGGTAAGATCACAACTATCTTGTCCCATGTCACTCGGCTTCTAATCAACTAAAAGCAATGTGTTCTACTGGGTGACTGGAGTAATGGCCCATATTTACCATTTTATTCTAAATGCCTCTACTACCCTTTGCTACCGCACTCCACTGCTCTGTGGACATTCTATGCACAGTGCAGCTTCAGGGACATGCACTTGTTCCATCTTCCTGGAAGACTCTGAGCTCAGATGTCCATTTCTTTTCACATTTTATTCAAGTGTCATGTTCTCAAGGAGACCTGGACTGGCTAGCCTTCCATGATGTTGAAACCTCCTTCATTTCATACTCTGTAATTTATTTACTTTTCCCCTTAGCCTTTATCTCCATACTATATAATCACATAAATATAATTATATTTATTTTGTCTCCCTTATTCCCACTCCTAATGTATTGTAAGCTCTAATCAGGAAAAGGATTTCTGTATCCTTCATGGATGTAACCAATGCCTGGATCCTTAGTGCCAAGTGATCGATAAACAATGATAATTGACTGAATACTGCACTTACAGATAGGTTGCTGTATTCATCTCTACCTATTTAATAAATTTACTGTGTCTTATTGTATAGTCCTTCTGAGGACTTAGGCATGAGGCCAAGAAAATTGGAGCTCAGAATGTTTAGCCTCCTACTTCCCACTTCTTGTGTGATTAAGAAATGCTCCTTACTCATTGCTCCACAGTCTTCCAGATGATACCAGAAATACCCTGATTCTGGGGCACACAGTGGCTGAGGATTCTAGTGCATTGAAGTTGAAAATGAGTGACCCTGGAGCCAGTGAGATGGCTTATCATTTAAAGGGTCTCATGGCCAACACTGATGAGTTCCAACCCCATAAGGCATGGTAGGAAAAGAGAAGTCAGTTTTGCAAGTTGTCCTCTTATTTGTAAACGTACACCAAGCATGTCTTCATAAACAAACCCATAAAGGTGTAAGAAAAAAGAAGTGAACCTTTATTTGTAAAATGAACAAGTTTCTTTTGAAATAAAATTTAGAAATAAAAACAATTATGAAATTATATGAGTTGAAAAGAACATTTACCCAGATATGTAAAAAATATTAAGAATTCCTTTCATAGTGAAAACTCATTGTCTCCATCTTTTATTCTATCAAGGAAAAAGGATATGTGTAGGCATAAAAACATGTAGTCTGTTAAAATGCATAATAGTATTCTGGCAATGTTCACTCTGTGCCCCAGATGCCTCGTTTTGATGGGCATGGTCAGGTTGTATCTTTCAAACAGAATTCATTTTTGAAATTCCTATGATGTTACTGGAAATTGCTCACTAGTTTTTTCTTCAAATGGCATCCTTGGCTCTTGAGAAAGATTTCTGAAAGCCTTTATTTGACTCTTGACAGCTGTGCATTCTTCTCAGCAGCTGGAAGGGACTCTATCTTGTCTAAATGTAAATACCTGGTTACTTCACTCTGTCTGGGAGGGTAGTTTATTCCTTTTGGAGGAAGTCCTGATTTTCAAGGAAGAAGCAATCAAGGGCTCCATTAGCAGGCAGGCTGCAGGGTGGTTCCAGAATCTTTGTTTACTCCTCAGAGCACACTTTGTTTCCCTACCCAGTAAGTTTGACAAAGTGATAAAATCAGCCTGCTAGGTGGGTCGATGACTCAGTGACAGCCTTTCCACAAAGCACAAAGGTGCTTCTTAGGGTTTTGGACACCTGATATTTTCCAAGTGTCCCCAGCAATTAGGAACACACTGTCCAAGGTAGAAGAAGCCTGTTTAGTAGGAGAAGCATTGAGTTAGTCATCTGCAATCTTAACAGTGTGGACAAGAAAACCTTACAAGTGCATCTAATAAAACACTAATGTCACCCACATCTTTGTAAAGCCATTGAAAACTCAGATAGTTTTCTCCTTCCACGTAGGTATGTGTGAAATTACCCAGTCCATGCCTTCATCTGTGCAGCATGTCTAGTGAGTATTGAGATGTTTCCCTAATATCTCCATCACAACTTCCAAATCACAGTCTCCTCATGTTGGCTGAAAGCAGTAAAACCAGAAATTGCCATAGTAATGCCACTTACCCCTCGTTTATGGAGCTGCTACTACTATTTCCCCTCTGACTTTACACAGTCCTTTTTAGCCACCAGTACAACTGGTCCAGTGAATGAAACTCAGTTGTACTTAAAAAAACCTAGTTAAGCATCGTGTCAGAAGTCTAAACCGACAGGCTTGTCATTTCACAAAGGGTACTTTCAGGGTTGTGGTTCCTGTAGTGGGAGAGTATTTCACTTAGTACGTGAGGCCAGGGACTAATGCCTTGTCTCATAGCTAATCACCTCCGTGCACTGATGTAACTGGACCAGCATTTGAATAAAGAAAGACCACACTGTTTAGCAGCCTTGAGAACTAGATATAAGACATTCTGCTTCACTCAGTGTAAAATCAAATCTGAATGGGAAGGTTGGATATAATGTAAATGAAAGCAAATGTAGTGTGTGTGTGTGTGTGTGTGTGTGTGTGTGTGTGAGAGAGAGAGAGAGAGACAGAGAGAGAGGGAGAGAGGAAGGGAAGGAGGGAGGGAGGGAGGGAGGGATGGACAGACGTGGGGTAGACCCTGAGGTGTTAGAGCAGTTTTATTTCATTGATGTTTGTATCTTCGCCCCCTGGCACACTAAGACTTTCTGAACTCCCAAGCAGCCTTCATTATGGTGTTTTTGACACTGCCACAGGGCCTTTGCATTATTTATCCCAGACTGCTATACTCATCCACCTTCCTGGGACTATTTTCAGATGGAATCACTAATTAGCACATATGTGGAAACTTCTCAAAGCAGTTGGGCCTCTTCCTCATTACTTCTTAATTTTTTTTTCCTATTTGCCTAACGTATGTCTAAGATAAATTTTTAAGCAAGGGGTTAGGGGAATTTCCAGACTGAAATGCACATGTAACATAAGAAAATAATTAGCAAAGTAAGGATCTTTTGTATAATCAGATAGGAGGGCTATCAAATGCTTAGCAGAGCACAGTGGCGTCGGCTTGGCCTGATAGCTTGCTATGTGGTAATATATTAGCTAACCTCTAGGCCAGCTCTCTAAAATTGCCTTGCAGATGCTTGTACAGCCTTAGTAACTTTAATTTTCAGTGTGTTCTTGACATACAAATTCTCCTCACCTTTCTCTGCTCTGGATTCTAAATATCTTAGCACAATATAGCACAATATATTTTCTATTAGAACCCAGTTTACAAATAGAAGAGCTTTGTCTTAATCTAACTTTCACCTTGAAACACTTGTAATCATATAAAAAGCAGTCTCTGTTGTTGTATCTGTTTCCTAGATTTCCTTCAATCATTCTTGCTCCTAAATATGATTTTTCAATGTTTTACAGTGACTACTTGTATGGCATGTGAATTATGAGGCAATGTTATTTTTAGTTTTTAATTAAATAAATTTCATTATTTTTGGCAATTTTATACAGGAATTGTATAAAATTCCTCCTACCCACCACATTTTCTCTTGACTTTATGTTTCTTCTTTTTGTTCTTCCTTTGAAAACTGGACAAAAATGTAAATTCAGCCAAAGGGAAATTAAATACTTTACTGGAAGGTGGGGGAATCTTTAACAATAGATCAACACACACAGGCGCACACCTGAATGGGAAGGTTGGATATAATTCTGAAAGCAAATGTAGTATGTGTGTGTGTGTGTGTGTGTGTGTGTGAGAGAGAGAGAGAGAGAGAGAGAAAGAGAGAGAGAGACAGAGACAGAGACAGAGACAGAGAGACAGAGAGAGAGAGAAAGAGAGAGGGAGAGATCTTCATTAAAGAATTGTTAGGTTAAATTAGATAGGCTTTTTTTTCTTGTAACATGAACTTATCAGATATATGTTTTGTTGCTACACACACTCATCTACTCCAGTCACATCCAAAATATTGGGGATAAAATCCTGATAAAGGATAAGAGGCAAATAAGACCC
>NW_022196896.1:24115125-24153246 GCF_008632895.1 Mastomys coucha | reverse complement strand
TTGGGCATTGTCTCCTGGCTGACACAATGTTTCCAACTATCCTAGTTTAATGTTTTATGTACTAGAGAATTATCAAAGGGCTTCCACTCAAGGACATTAGCTAAAAGTGAGAGGTCAGAACTCCTCACTGCCTGACAACCCCCCCCCCAACCCCTCCACCCCTCCACCCTCCCACCCCCATCCCCCACCCACGCAAGAACCAGAGAATTAGCATAAGAATACCTCAACAGGGAAGGCTCTACTGCTCTTCCTCCTGCTTCACACCTAGCTACCAGACCCTGCTGACCTTGTTGTGGGGGTCACCTGCCTATGGGACTTCAGTCTTGAGTCCCCTGCTGTAACCCCCACCTACCTTGACATCAGCCCTGCTTGCTGTATGCTACTTAAGCCTGCTTTTCACTAGCACAAGTACTGGGAGAAGAAGGAACTTGGACTAGGACAAGGAGAAAGACTAGCACTTGGACTCGCAGAAGGACTAGCACTAGAACTTAGATGGGCTAGGACTCAGATTCATGCAATCCGCATTCCCCCCTGGCCCAGAGCTCTTGGGCCTGGGGGATGCAGTACCAGTCCAGAGGAGATAGCTGCTGCTTTAGACCCAGTATGTTTCAGATAGCCTCAGATGTACCTCAACTATTGAACTACCAGATTTACCATCTCTCTTTTACAATGACTGTAAAAGTCTGATGCCATTTCTAAGAAATACATTTAGATCTTATACTTCATGTGTCGTCTCTGCTGTCATTTCTTTGCCTACTCCTTGTCGATCTGACTAGGAACCCCGTTTCTCCCGTGGGTTGAGGGAGGCCCAGATCTGCCGGCCCGCAGCATTTTGTAAGCAAGTCTACTTCCCCCATCTCTCTGTGTATGAGTTGTGATTTTGTAGGGTGACCAAGTCATAGCTATCATGTAGAGGATTTAAGAAATAAGATTGATGGACTATGTTCAATAGCTTTCTTTTTGTCTGTTTTTCTAGTTTAAAGTTCAGTTTTAATGGAAACCCAAGATTTGTTTTATTCAAATCTCAAAGGAATACCTAAGAGCCCAGGAAAGGCACAACAAATTCGCATCCTTTGAGTATGCTCTTTGTAGTCACAGCCAGTGTGCTGGCATCTAGGAGTAATATCTATCTGCATTTTCATCCCTAATCTACAATTATATTCAGTGATCAGAGCTATTTTAAAAGGGGAAACATATAAACACACATACACACACACAAACACCCCCCCACACACACTATAACATTTGACTCATATTTCAGCCAGCACAAAAGGCTCTAAATCTGTCCTGTCCAACGTGGTAGCCACCAAGTTAAAAATGTGGGTATCCAGTACTGGAAATGTGGACCAGTCCCAACTGAGGTATGCCATGACTGTAACAACACATATTGGATTTCAAAGAGCTAGAATGAAAAAAGAATATAAGAATCCCACTAAAGTGTGGTTGTTGTTATGTAATAAAATGGTGATAGTTTAGCTAGATTGGGTCAAATAAAATATAGCATTAAAATTAGTCTTATCGATTTCTTTTAACCTTCTTTTTCGGTATGGCCATTAGAGAAGGCTTGAGCCTGAAATCATAGCTCATGTGCATTTCTGATGGGCTCTGCTGCTCTAGGTTCATGCCTACTCCGGTCTCATTGCTTTTCAATTTTAAATGTCTTGAACTTTTCAGACAGATTGTGCTTTGTTTTCTACAAATCCATAGAAAGAAATTCTCATCTTCTCTGGACATATTGAATGAATTTTCTGCTGCTCTGCACCCTTGGCCTGTGCCCTTGCTTCATCCTCTCTCCATTTGGGATGCAAACTACCTCTGACTAGCCATACAGCCAGAGCTCATTCACTCACTTCCATTCTTGCTCTAGTATAGGTTAAAGTCTATGCTTGATCTGATGTGGGACCTTGACATCTGCTGAGATTAGGTAGCCTGATTCCCTGACCCTTTCCTCTCTGGCTAAGTCCCCGTGGAGCAGATTCAATTCCACACCAGCTTCAGATGTTGCCAAAGTAGCCAGTCACCTCCTCCTATGAAAACCTGGGTACCTCACTCTCTTGATACTCCAACAGGCTTCTCATAGTTTCTCGTTGTTCACTCCATTCAGGAAAGTGGTTCCCTCGGGACATCATGGAACATTTATGCCTTCCCAAATGGACTGGGAAGTAATGATTCGTCTGTTATTGTCAACTGCTCTATGTACAGCCATTCTCATAGGCATCACCAATAAGAGCCTGGTAAATGCTGAAGCCCCTTTTTCTCCCTCTGCCAAGGAAGTATGAACTACACCCTCTTGGTTACCCTCATGGCATATTCTATCCTCAAACCTAGGCCAGCAGTTATGGCTAGAAACAGCTTGGAAGGAGGGATCGTTTCTCATATAGTTTTATGTTTCTGGTTCTGGAAACAGCTCCTGGTATCCAGTAGGTGCTCGATAAGTGTTCCTCGAAGGAGTGCATTTGAAAATCACGGATCTCCTCTGAAGACACTTGGGTGTAAAACCATCTTCCTAGTTGAGGGGCACAGACTTTGGTCAGAGTTCAGACAGCACACAGCTTGATTTAGATTTCTTTGCTTTGGTTTATATCAACCTGCACACTGCCCTCCATTTGGACTTAAATTAACTTTAAAAGAGAGTGTAAGTGCCTTGCTTGAAAATCTCCTCCGTTTGCCTGGTGATTTCATTCTCAGCCCAGATGTGATCTGGCATCCCTGGTGGTTGGTGTCTGCTTTTCATTTACTGGATATTGTTCACAGGGTTCTGGGATGTGGTGGGAGACTGTCCATTGAAAGACGAGCACAGTACACATTGATGGCTTTAGAATCCCAGACCTTGCCTCTCATCCTGATGTAATCAGTCCACTTCAAGAAAAAAGGCGGGTAGTCAGTTGTGCAAAATGTCTTGCTTTATTTTTTAAATATTTTGCTTTTGATATACACCCAAGCTCCACACATTTTCTCCCTTAATTTTTAAACCCACGTACACTTCAAGGGAAATTGAATCCATATGTTTCTGATTCATTTACACACAACTCATCAAAATGTTGTTTTAAAAGAGCTAAACTCAAATCCCACAGGGGCTGAGTGGGTTTGAGACTTGGCTGAAGGCTCCTTCCTTCAGTTGGGCATGGGCACAGCAGGCATGAAATAGGAGCCCGCCTACCTCCCAGGAGCTGAATAGCATCCTTCTTAGAGGATCAGCTCGCACCTCTGGCTTCTCAACTTGCAGTCAGCCTTCCTTTCCACAACTGCTGCGGCCTACATTTGATTAGCTCAGAAACTAAAGGGACAGAAACCCCAGGTTGTTCCAGCCAAATTGGAACGATCAAACTATTTATGTATGTCATTCTGCCTCACGGCGGACTAATAAAATTCACACAGCTGGCAGGGGCCTGAAAAACCACATTCTTTGCTTCGAATGGACCTGGGAAGCCCAAGGCAGTCAGGAAAGCTGCCCGCATGACTACTGCAAGAAATAATACACAGCCAAGGGCGGGGCTCGCGTCCTTTCAGGTGATCCTCGCTGAAGCTCAGCAACTCCTTCAGTAACTTTGTCAACGTTTGACCCACAGGCAAGGTTTGAGGTCTCAACTCCAACTATATTTGTGTTCCCACTGCGTCTGAGACTATGAACCATAAAAATTGGTCTATTGTGCTATGGGGGTCCAGGTAACCCTCGAAAGGGAGGATGGCCCCTGGGAAGACAGCCAGCAGTGAGATGTTTCCTGGTGTTCAGAATTTCTGTGGTCTGTGAAGAAGAGAAAGCACAGCCGTAATGATTGAAAGAGGGGTCACACAACTTCCGTTATTGTCACAGTATCCTGATCTCTTGTTTTGGGGCCAGTCTTCTGTTGCAAATAGAGACATGGGAATGCCAGGTTTTTCTCTGTACCATGAAAAAGATGGTTAAGTGGCTGTGGAAACTAAGGTGAAAAGAAATTACTGAGCTCCAAGGGAACCGGGACCAGGAGCCTCATTTCCTATTGGCAGGGCAGCTCCACACACAGCTGTCCTACTTGATACCATATAGGGTGGGTAAACGTTACAAATGACCTTTAGATTAAAACTGAGGATGAGAACTGTATTCAGATGGTGGGGCTTATTAGCATCAAGAAATTTGTTGGTTGGTGCCAAGAAGGCGTCAGGAGCTCAGCTAAATTCTGGCTCTTCCCAGGGGCAAAGAAGCAAGCTTAATTAGCCCGAGGGCTTTAAGTCTACAATCTCTTCCAAAATGAAACAAGGGGACCCTCCTGGGTTTTCAGGACATGTGTTTCTTTGCAAAAAACATATGGACCCGATATTATTGAAAACATATGATGTTCTTTCTCCTCTGCTAAAACTTTCTCTGTGTTGGCGTTCATTCTCTTCTTTAAAATCCACATTAAATGTTCTACTGAGCCTAACCCTAAAACAACACTGGATAAATGTTTTATTTTTTTTATTATTGATTTATTATCTCTCATTCCTCCCATAAAAGTCAGAACTATCTGTGGCCCTGAGATAGTCCTTTGTGTGATTCTTTTGTGACATCAGCCTTACCTAAATTTATTATGGTACATTGGATGGTGTTAACACTGAAGGTATGGTGGGAAGGTTCACAAAGGACACTTTGTATCGTTAAAAAATAAACAGCTTTTAAAGTGATCTGAATTATTTATTTAGCTGTATTCAAAGTGGGTACATTTATTTCTGAGCATCTAGAGTCAGGATAGAGTGACTTATCTTCACAAGATCCTGATATAGTCTGTGTATAGCTAAGTATAGAATTTGTGTCCCAACTGCTCTTTTGAAGAATAATAACCCCAACACTACAACTACACAGCACTTCCACTGGTGGGCCTGACCCCTGTCTGCTCCTGTGCTTAGCAGGCACCTTACACTATTTTATAAAATAAAGACAACCCAGTGAGGGGGGTGTTGGTTTTCATGTATGGTACAGATAAAGAGGAAGGGTCATAGGAACTGGCCATTTGCCCAGAATTGCTATGGCGAAGAAAAAAAGAGATTCAGAGCCATGCCTATCTGATTTTAAAGATGCCAGGGAATTGAAATATAAGTAAAGTGAAGTGTGGGGGAATTAATATAGCCTCAGAAGTACTCCCCACGATGCTGCATCCTACTTGCTGTGTTCTGAGTATCCTAACTGCAAAATGTTAAGCAACTGTTCTTCAGGTAAACAATGGGATGCAGCTAAAACACGCATCCTCTGCATCATCTCCAGGGAGCATGTCCTGTCTCTCCTCTATACACTGATTCCTCTCTCTGGGTCCTTTGATATTCCCAGTACCTGATCTAGAGCCTGACACGAAATGCAAGCCATATAGTGGGGATATAGTGAGTGGAGAGATGCTAAGGAAGCTCATTAGCAGATCACAGACATGGAGGAAGAGGGATGAAAGAACAAAACAGTGTCTAGTGTGGGTGGTAAGTCACCCTTCAGAGTCTACTCCCATGGGGATGTCTGAGAGATTGTGAGCCAGTAAAGAATACTTATAAGCAGTTATAAATATAACTTTTCCATTTGGAAAAGTCACTTTGTACATCAGAGAGGCTGGAAAAGAGATCAAGAAGAATAGGATGTAGTCACAGTATCTAGTTTATGAAAGAATACATGCAGATTCTCAAACACCCACCCTGCTGTTGGCAGCAGGCGCCTTTGAAAACGTGACTTTCCTAATGAGGCCATGCTGACTGAGTTAAGATAGTTAAGGAACACTGGGAAAGGAGGGCATGCAAAGCCTTCTAGATCTAGGTGGGGGGATGCGCCACTAACATTGTGGTCGGCATGAGCACTCAGCACACATATGTATGTACTCTCTATGTTCAAATTCAACAGCCATACACACTACTGTATAAATCCTCACATCTTCCTCACCTCCCGCTGCCTTAGAACCTGATCTTGTTTCTCTAACCTCCCCAGAAGAAATTTAAAGGATGGCTAGGACGACTTTTAGCCTTCTGCATGAGTCCTCACAGGGCTTGATGGACAGAGGTGAAGTGGTGTACAAAAGTGGTGTACTACGTATGGAATACTGATAGTGGAATCTCTCTGGTTTTGCATCTTGACTTCTGCCTTAGGTAACTGAAGGGTACTGGACAAGTTAGAGAAATGGCTTCTGGGTCATCATGCATAAAGCTTTGCAGTGATGTTTTGATGTTGTGAACAGAAAAGCAAGTGTAACCCTCCTAGGGAACTACCAGGCACATAGGAAATGCTCAACTAACAACTCCTTAGTGTAGTAATGATGATTTGGGGAAGGAGAGTTGTGGAATGAGTGGTTCTAGCTCAAATACTTAAGAAGCTCCCGTGCAGAAGTTACATGACCTTAGCTTGGCTAGGGGGAGGATCAGCTAAGAGGTTAGGCTCAGATTTGGAGATATTTTATGGTACCTGACCTGGAGGGGCAGGTCTAAGCAGAAGAGATGCTCAGTGATGGGGGACAGAAAATCTCTGAATGATAAAGTAGTTTTATTGCAGGAGACACGGCTATGCTTTGAATGTGGACCATCTCCTACAGGCACATGTGTTTGAACACCTGGTCTCAAGCTGTAGTGCTATTTTGGGAAGTTAAGGAAGCTTTGGGAGGTGGGGCCAGGAATAGAAGTCGATTCTGGCTGATGCAAGTGGCTCAGCAGGTGCAGGCCTTGTTGTACACCACTTTTGTTCCAGTCTAGCCTCTGCTTCCCAATCTCATCATGTGAGGAGCTCAGTCACTGGCCCCAGCTGTCAGGGTGTTGCCCTGACTACTGTCACCTCCTGGCCAGGGAACCTTGAGTCAGAATAAAGCTCTCTCCTAATTGAGCTGTTTCTGACAGGAATTTCAGCCTGACAAGAAAAGGTAGCTCACAAACTGATATCAATGAACACGCTGTTGGAAGGGAAGCTTAGGATATGGCGGTGCACCGGAAGTACTTGGCTGGCATTCTGATTCCTTAGAAGTTGGGTAAATAGATGCTGGTGTGACTAGGCTTTGGTGCCTGGTGCCTCTCCCACTCACACCAGCACAGGCACCTGAGATTCACTGTACCACACGTTATCAGCCCTTCCTCCTCCTATCCTAGCATGTGAGGACAAGACATCAATGGCTCTTTATTATTATTATTATTATTATTATTATTGTGGTAAAGTACACATAACAAAACGCTTATGGTTTTAAACACTACAAAGCATATAACACCATAGCATGTCATATAATACATAAGGTCCCACAACCATCAAGGGTATCGAGTTCTAGAAGTGTTTTGACGTCTGAAGCTGGAAGCCTACATCCATTAAGCAGTCACTCCCCATTTCTCTCTCAGTCCCTAGCAACCATGAATTTGCTGTCTGTCACTGCGTATTTGTCTATTCTGGACATTTTATAAAATAGATTCATATAATGTGTGGCCTCTGGTACCACATTATATGAACCACTCTCACAGAATAAACTATGTTCAGGTTTCCTTCAAGTCATAAGTCAGTTCCGTATGATCCACACAGTAGGGTAAGATTACTCATGAGCTCGCTATGCTTGCTATCTTCTCATGGTGCTTGGGCTTATGAGGAGCTGATATGATGTGGGCTCCGTGTTGTCAGATCGTCTATGCACTAAGAGTTACCAGAAACCAACATGTTAAGAGATACTTTCTAATTTTTAAGTGCTGCCTATGATTTTCATTAGAATCAAAATATAGCTTGGACTTTTGAACTAGGCAATATCCGGCATTTGGGTTGCAGGTAGAGGCCTAGTCTGTCATCTAGTTAAAGAGTCTGTTTTGGTAATATAGTCAGGATAACCTGCATTTATTAGTTGTAACAGTTTTCCATAATTTTCTTGTGTAACTATGCTTAAGAGATTACCTTTTAATGTAGAATACTTTGATACTTATGTTGAAATTTCTAGCTAACATTTGGGCCATGTGAACTACAAAGAGTAGCATCAAAGATAAGAGATTATTTGTTTAGACAAAAAAAGAGCAAAATTCCACTATGCCATCCTCTGTGAAAAATGAATGTGTTAGCTGGTCCCAGTGCAGTCTTTTGGTACAATCCAATTGACACCCCTCTACTTTCAAAACACAGTACATGACACAGGCGGACAAGCTAACATAATTAAATATTGGCCCAGATAGGGTTTTCCTTAATTAGTTGTGAGTTTCAATAATGAAAATACCTGGAGATTTATCTAACTTCAAAGTCCCATTAAAGCTGTGCTGCTTTTGTTGCTTTGAAAATTTGGGAGTTCAGGACTCCTCGCCTCATGATTCTTAATGATGATAATTATGTGATATACTTAAAAGTACTTTTGATCTTGGTCTCTCAAAGCACTCAAGTAAGGCATCAATTCCCCGAGTCCCATGCCGAAGAGGGCCTTCCTTGTTTACAGGCAATGTGTGCTGACACGTGTGTCACAGCCAGGACGCTTCAGAGAGAATCTGCCACGAGCATCAGCAAAAAACATGTAGAGGTAAATCTCAGTTGTGATGTGCTGCTGTCACTGGGGCACCACACACATCTACCAAGTTATAAGTGTCACTTTATCCCAATTAAACAATAGCAAAAAGTTCACAGAGGAGCACAGAAAGCACCTTCTGTATGTGTAGCTCAGATAACAGGGTTCCTCTTGTCTCTCCATTTTTCATCTTCTAACTGTTTCATAAAACAAGAAACAAGTGAGCTTGGTAAATATCATTTGCGGCTACAAGGAGCCCTTCCACAACTTTTGGCCATTTCCAATCTTGTATAGTAAATGTCTCTGTGTGTCTGGAACTAATTCTGTTGACTTTGTCCTTTGCCAGAATTTTAGCTCCTGTGATTTTTTTTTCATCCCTGATGCTAGCTACAAATAGAAATTAATGCCTGTGATAGAAAATGACTTAACCATTTAATACTTGTTCCTGACATCATCTTTCAAAGAAATAAGCTCTCTTTTGAGTAGGCTGGAGCTGAATGAGATTCACTTTTGCTACCTGCATTTATACATCCTTATGTAGGATGAGCCAATAAGTGGTAGATTTGAGCAGGTGGCACATAGGTCTCATTTGGAAAGATCTCCCAAGACCCACCTTGAAGAGAACTTGATGTGCTGGCATTAAGAATAGATCACAGTTGCAAGGTGTAGTGGCACATGCCTTTAATCCCAGCATCCAGGAGGCAAGTGAATCTCTGTGAGTTTGAGGCAAGCCTAGTCTAAAGACTGAGTTCCAGGACAACAAAGCTACATAGTATGGCTCTATCCCAAGGGAAAAAAAAGAATAAAACACAGAGATCATCCTCCTCCTTTAGCAAACAGATCCTAGAGTGTGCACCATCCTGGTGGTACTGTCTCTAAAGCACAGAAAACTAAGGATACTCTGATGTGTTATGAACATAGGGATCATGTCCTCCCTGGGCATGTGAAGAAAAGTCTGATGCCTGCAGAGATGCTCATTTGCATACCCCAATCCTCCCAGAAAACCCATAGACTCAAGTAAATTTAAGTCAAAATAAATAATAATAATAATGCACAACAAAAGAAATATACATCTCACAACTTGCTGAAATTAGACTGACAGTTGAAAAGATGGTCCAGTGGCTGAGATAGCCTACTGCTCTTGAAGACCTGAGTTTGAGTCCCAAGAATGGAATTGCACAACCACCAGTATTCTAACTCTGGGGGTATATGAGCCTTTGGCCTTATGGGCACCTGCATTCACATGTGCACATGCACACAGCATACACACACGCACACACACACACACACACATACACACACACACACAATTTAAAATGAAAATACTTAAACAATAACACAGTGTGACAGTTGCACTTATTCTACCTTAAATATCTGTCTAAAATTGACAGAGGTTTTAAACCTCAAGATTTTGATGTGCTGTTTTCTGTGTGCTAAGGATATTTACAAAGTACAGAAAAAGGGACAGGACAGTGGCTAATATATCCTGTATTTCTCTACTTTGGGAAGGAATTGTAAGCCCTGCGGATGCTCTTTTCATCTTGAACTGCAGTGTAGATGCTGTGTCTACAGAGATGCAGGGTCTGAGATTCAGAAAACACAGCTAAACAAATGGAGGGAAAATGTAAATAAAAGATCCAGAATTGTTACTCAAGGTGAAACAACTAAAGCTGAGCCTTCTGAGCTTTGTCTAGTGAGTAAGCCTGTGAAAAATATGCAGTGTTTGTTACAAGTCCTGCAGATATATGTATATACACATGCATATGTGTATTAGTGGAAGAAAAACCTAGCTGTGTATTGCTCCTTCTATGGGCAGGTAAACATGTAATTAGGGGGCTAGTGGGGGGCAGATACTGTCTAATGAAGTAAGCCATGACACCCGTAATCCCTTCTAGGCTTTCTTTCTCTGAGACTAAATGGATGAGACTGAGGCAATCTGCTGCTTGCGTGGCCACCCTATTGCTTGCATTACCACACTATTGTGTCTTGAAATCACAGGCACAGCTATTTCAGCAGATGCCTGAAGAAGCTTAGGTAGTATTTGTAGAGCATGTCTCTCAAGTATGGTATCTGGGGGTTGGGGGAAATAGCCATCTTTTAATTTAAATTTTATTTTAGATTTTTTGAGAATTTCATACATGACTACTGTATTTATATGATTTTACCCCTCCCTCTCCAACTCTTCCTGTGTCCCTGCCACCCCCTCCATGACATTTCAAATCTCTGTAAGGCTAGGTGCTTCTTCTCCCACTAAGGCCAGACAAGGCATCCCAGCAAGTAGAACATATTCCACCTTTAGTTAACAGCTTTCAGAATAGCCCCTGCTCCAGTTCTTTGGGGCCCACATGAAGGCCAAACTGCATATCGGTTACATATGAGTGGGTAGCCCTAGCTAGGTCCAGCCTATGTATGTTCTGTGGTTGGTGGTTCAGACTCTGAGAACCCCAAGGGTCCAGGTTAGTTGACTCTGTTGGTCTTCCTATGGCTTTCCTATCCTCTTCTGGGCCCCCCAATCCTTCCCCCTGTTCTTCCATAAGAGTCCCTAAGCTCCATCTACTGTTTGGCTGTGGGTATCTGCATCTGTCTAAGTCAACTACTGGGTGTAGTCTCTTAGAGGACAACATGCTTCTATTTGCAAGCATAATGGAGTATCAATAGTGTTAGGGATTGGTGCTTGCCCATGGGATGGGTCTCAAGTTGAGCCTGCATTTCTTTTAGACAGGGTAAATTTTGAACACTTTAGTACAGGAGACAATTTCCTGAACAGAACACCCAATGGCTCATGCTCTACAATCAACAATTGATAAATGAGACTTCATGAAACTGCGAAGCTTTTGTAAGGCAAAGGGCTCTGTCAATAGGACAAAATGAGACAGCCCACAGATTGAGAAAGGATCTTCACCAACCCTACATCTGACAGAGGGGTAATATCCAAAATTTACCATGAACTTAAGAAGTAAGATACTAACAATGCAAATAACCCAATTAAAAAAATAGAGTACAGAGAATTCTCAACAGAGGAATCTCAAATTACGAGAAGCACTTAAAGAAATGTTCAAAGTCCTTAGTCATCAGGGAAGTGCAAATCAAAACAACTCTGAGGTTCCATACTCTACCCATCAGAATGGCTACCAAAATTCAAGAGAGAGCACATGCTGGTGAGGATGTCTTTCTGTTGTGTCTGAAAGCTACTATCTCCCAGAAGCTTTCTGGTTCTCCGGCTCTCATAATTTCTCTACCCCTCTTCTGTGATGTTCCTGAGCCTCATGTGTAGGGTTGCCTTGGTGATGTGTCAGTCGGGGTTGGGCATCCCACGGTCACTTACTTTTTACAGTTTGACCAGTAGTGGATCTCTAGAATAGTTTCCATCCACTGAACAAAGTCGCTTTTTACGTGAGAGGTGAGAGCTGAATTTCTCTGTGGGTAGAATGATAGTTATCTAAAATACAGTTAGAAATTATCAGTTTAGGAAAGTGGCGGTAATGAGTCTCTAGGATCAATGACCTCTGCAGCCACAAGCATTTGACTAAGTTTATAGTTCCAGGCATGAATTCACTCTTACTGAGTAGGCTTTAAATCTAATTAAACTGCTGTTGGTTATCCTTATAATAAAAGTGCCACTATTGAACCACTAAGGAGATGGTTAATGGGCCACTCACTTAAAAGTACAAGACAGCTTTTAGTATGAATGATGCATGGTTCTTTAGGATCTCTCTCTCTCTCATAGTCAAGCATTCTATAGGACAATCTGCCATACTCTAATGCTAAAAATAATGCTATAATACTATAACTATAAATACTATAAATAATCATTTTAAAGTTAGCATTGCTTGTTTACATAGGACTTAAACATTGAGTATATATGAGAGGAGGGGCTTTGTTTTAGTCACTGTTGTATCCCCAGTACCTAGTAGGTATTCAGTAAGCACCAGTCTTAGTCAGCTAGGCTTATTCACCACATGAAACTCCCACAAGTTGCCAGTACATCAGTGGTTTCTCTTTCACTATCAGTAGCTGCTACTATCATGTTAGTACACAACACTGTTATTTTAGCATCATCACTATCAGTCCTACTTTGTGGGTTGTGTGGCAAACCCTGCAGTATATAAGTTTGAACATTTTTATCAACATTATTTTGATCTACAACTTTCCAATAACTATATTTTAAAACACACATGCATTGAGATCAAGGCTGGTGTGTTTGTGTGTGTGTGTGTGTGTGTGTGTGTGTGTGTGTGTGTGTATGTGAAGTACAGACACATGGGGATAATCTGTCAATTTTGTCTGCCTTCACTAGTCATGTACTGCCTCTACATTGGGTCTATTGAAATAAAAATGTGCGATCAAAATAAATATAACAAAGTACTCCATTATTTTAGCTTTATGTAATTAGTTAAAGGCATAAAGCTGTATAGAAACTTACTTACTTACTTACTTTCAATCACTTTTGTTCTATGTATGTTCTGTTTCAAAAAGATTATGACTCTGTAGTCCAGGCTGGCCTTAAATGTGTTATCCTCCTCTTTCAACTTCCCAAACCCCAGGACTACAGACATTATTATTTTTTAGTTGCTAGATTGCTTATTCATTGATAGCTAGACCAGGGATCTGTGGCCTATTTGAATGAACTATTATGATATCCACTCCTCTTGGATTGTGTTTGCAAAATAATTAGTATCTCTGATTCAGAACTGACACTGACATATCTAATCTCAGCTCAAAACCTCACCTAAAAGGGCAGCAGGAACCCAAGGCTCTCAGACTTCTATTCACCATCATTTTTCTTCACATGTATTGGTACATTCTGGTTCTCCTCCTCATCTGATTTCTATGACTCCCGGAACAAAGCGCCCCAAACTGGCTTTGAACCTCAGAAGTCTATTCCTTTACAGTTCTGGAGGTTAGAAGGTGTGGTGGAGCTGCCGGGAGGAGGAGACCAGGTGAAATCTATTCTCCTCCTCCCAGGTTCTCATAGTTTCTGGAAAACATTGGCTTTCCTTGGCCTGTAATGGATCACTCCCTATTCATCTTTCTATGACGTGTCCCTGTTGGTGTGCATCTGTGTTTTAACTCTCCTCTTAAAAGAGTAGCTATTATCCAACTAACCCTCAGACTGTTATGAGTTCTAAACTCAGTTGCTTCTAGATACACCCTATTTTCAAGTACATTTACAAGCACTAGTGCTGGGGATAAGAACAGTAATGCATGTTTAAGGGGCGTAATTCACCCCACACGAATCGTATTCTTTTTTTCCTGGCACCAGTCCTCCTGACTCTGTGTTCTGTTTACCTTTCCCCCACTAACACTACATTTCTATATGATTTGTTGAGCTGAAGTTTGAAGGTCTCTTGGGTCCTTCGGCTTTTTTTTTTTCAGTTAACACCCTTCAGCCTACATCCATCCAAGACCTACTCATGTTCACACAGAGTAGAATGGGGTAGGTGCTACTGATAAAATTTAGTGGCTCCTAAAATCTCTGAGTAATATTTTTCTTACAGAAAATAACTAAAGATGGCAGAAAAATAAATATGGCAGAGTAACTGCTCAAAAAGAAACAAATTTAAAAAAAATGACAAGAGTTTAAATACATTTTTCCTACAGAAAACAGCTGGATATCAATGGCTTCTAGATAAGATAACCCAGGAATTACTGGTGCATTAATGCACTTCTCTGGGGCTTGGTGCCTTACAAACCCTGAAGTCATGTATAATGGCTCTGTCACACAACATATCTTATCTTTGCATTTAATTGGGCTTCTAAAATGATTTTATAGTCAATAATACCAATTGCCAAAACAAAGCCAGGAAATATTAGACCATATACATCACTATTCTGTAGAGACTGTCAGGGATTTATATTTCTTATAATAACTGGTATTTTTAAAGGATGATCTAGGTCATTAAAATGAGACCCTTGATGATTGCTAAATAGTGGCTAGATAGATCAAAGAATATTTGTTGGTAAAGGTTGAGGATGAAGCTAGAGAAAATTCTCATAGGTCAAACATTAGCTTAAGGAGAAATGAGGACACTGTTGGATCAGAGACAACTTTCAAAGCAGAACAATTCTGTACTGGTTTTGGACTATTAGAAATATTGAGAATATTAGGAAAGCATAGGGAAGACTGGGAGGGGGCAATATTTGTGATGTAAATATATAAAATGATTAATAATAATAATTAAGATAAAAAGTAAAGCATAATTAACAAGTCTTATGCAACACATGAATGGAGTGATATTGCCTTAATGTCAGAAAAGTATAATCATCTCCAACACATGAGGAATATTTTTCTAAAAATTACCAGATAGTAGACCAAAGTGAAATATTTAAGAAATACCAAAAATTCGAAATCATTAAAACCACATTTCTTGACTGCAATGGAATAATGTTAGAAATCTGAAATGGGACATGAAAGGCTAGGGGAAGCCATACATTTGAAAATGTATAAGACACGTTTATAAATAATGTATGATTTAAAGAAGAACCATAGTGACAATAATAAAACCTTTAGAAGAAAACACTAAAACTATCAAGTATCAAGTCTGGTAGTTTGAAGCTAAGTTGGTGGTTGAAGGCTATTTAAAGTTTTAAATACCTTCATAAGAAAAGAAGAAGAAAATAAAGATCATAAGCCAAGTTCCAGCCCTGGACCAAGGGAAGAAGGGCAGGGCAGTCAATCAAAGGAAAATAGAAAAGTTTAAAAATAAAGCAGTAGGCCTGGGAGAACAAACCCACAAAGTAATTCTCTGAACTGCATATAGCTCTGGCATTCCATTGCTCACTTTTCATTGTAGTAATAAATAAAATGTTTGAAAGGATAGAGAAGACCTGTTTTCAAGACCTGTTAGTCATGTGTCTGAAGACTGACAACACCAAAACCCTTTGGCAAAATAAATCACAACACATGGGCAAAGTCTAGTGTGAGGAACATCATGGGTGAGTGGCTTTCCAGGTGAGGTTTTTTGGTTTTTTGTTTTTGTCTTTGTATTAAGGAATAATAATCCATCCCTGGAACACATTATGTCTCTAAACTGAAAAACCAGAAGTCTTATGATCTGTTATGCTAAATGCAGACAATGCAAAGAAGAAAAATGGTAAAATTTTCAACCTATGATGCTAGAGTCAACCGATGGTCAAACAAAGTGTTTCTGTATATTCCCACTTCGTAGGTATCACCTTCATAATACTAAGGATAGCTATACAAACTGAGTGCTATTTCTTATCTGGCTTCCCGGCTCGGGAAACTGAGGCTTCAACTGAGTAAGTAGTGTTTCTAAGATAACAGTCAATAAGAGGTAGACTGTGTATTTTAATGCAGAATTGTAACTTAAGCAAATACATTCCAGAGATGTGTGTGAGTGTATACATTTAACATACAACATGAACTGACTAGAGAAAGAAAAAGAACCATGCTCACAACATAAAGAAAACATGATAAGTGTTATTAACACCATGGGTCAACACTACACTAGTAGATGTTCTAAACAGTGGAACAAATGAGAAAGCTACTATATGAACCATAGGACAAGAAATAAAAATTATGATTATTCATACAAGATATGATTGCCTACACAGAAAAAACTGGTAAGACTCCAACAGTAACACCAGATTCAAAGTCATATAAAATATACCATCTAAATATACCATATAAAATTATGCCTGTTGCTATAGCCTGAAGTAGTACATTATAAATTGTAACTCTATGAAGCATAATCATAGCTATTCACTATGATTTATATAAAAGTATTTGATGGCATGGGGAATGGAAAATAATCAGAATATAATATTAAATGACAAAGCAAAGCAAATTATATCTAAATCAGATTTTATTTAGAATATATATGTGTGTGTATGTGTGTGTATACTCCTCACTTTCATCTATTTGTTGTGATTTTCTGATGCCTGTATATGAAATCCAGTGGATTGCTAAATGTGCTAGGGGAATCTGAATGATCCATTTACTTTACAAAATCCTGCATTTTCCAAACCACAGTTTTATAATGATGAAAATTGTGAAAAAAGAAAGTTCTGCTGGATTACTGAACAGAATCCAGACTTTAAAGAAAAGTCTTAGGAAAGTCTTAGACAAATGCTTGTGGAAAAAATGCTTGTGGAAAAGGGTTCTCACAAGGTAATAAGATCCCCACTGGATGATAGTTTATAAAGTGAGACCTTCAAGCCCAGTGGAGTTAAATGGTAGCTGCAGTTCCTACCATGTCAGAGTGTGAGAAAGAGGAGAACCAAGGGCCACCTTGAGACAGCTGTGTGACAGTTCACCTCCCATCATGTTACAGTATCAGGTAAGTGATTGTGTACACCAACATTAGGAAGGTTGAGAGCCATGACTCTATGCTATTAGATAATATAGTTCCTCAGGATTGACTTAACATCCCTTCTCCTCCTCTGTTTACAGTCTGTCTGTATAAAATGTATCGCACAGAGTCTCAGGGTTTGAACATCACACAGCACTAAGGAGTCGTAGACATAGACTGCACCTTGCCCTTTTCCATAGCCGCACGCAGTACCTCTTTAGTGTCTTATGAACATCTCAAGCTACTCAAGCCCACAATGAGATTCTTGATGTTTTAGTTGATGTTTCCTAAAAGTAAAATTGAAGAATTAACACCACCATGAAAGCATCTTTCAGGCAAACAATTTAAGAACTGTCCCTTTGTCCTCTTTATCTTGAAGCCAAGTATCATCTAGCAATCAAATGTTGGAGCCAGTTCCACCTTAAAGTTAGTTAGAAAAGAAGTATATTCCTATTCCTGACCATCGACAGCTGCCACCTGAAGCACTGAAATAGCCTTTTGGCTGGCTGCCTTCCCCTAGTGTCCCTTCAGGGCTCTTTGACAAACAGCCCCGAGACTTTAAAAATGCCAGTCAGATCGTGCCACATTTCTTCTCAAAGCTCACTGCTCCTCATCTAGCTCTGACTAAAATGCTCATCTTTCCTCTGGCATACAAGGGCCTATGTAAACCTGCTACAACCTACATTTGGTTTGATTTGTTTGTTTTGTTTTCTATTATTTCCTCCTGCTTTCCCTAATGATCACTGAACTTTAGATACAGTCATCCCGCTAGAAGCACACAGCACACTGTCTCTCCTCTGAGATTTCTCTACTTGCCGTTCTCTTTCCCTGGAGACACCTCCCCCAGGATGTTGCACAGCTATTAACATTCACAATTTTGCTCTAATGCTGCCTTAGAAGACAACCTACTGACTGAAACAGAGCATCTTCCTTTTTGCCAATCACTCTGTATTTATTTTGCTTTATATGATGTATTGCTAGCTGAATTTGTATTTTTGGACTACCTGTTTCTCTTATTAGAATATAAACACTTCAAAGAGTGACTTTGTCTTATATCTACCATATAGATGTAATGATAATAAGTTTAGACACACATAGTTAGATGCATATGTATGACTAGCTAGTCTTCTTATTTCTGAGAGCAGACTCCCAATAGAAATGTTTTAAAGGCAGAGAAATGTGTTTAGGCTTATGATCTCTGGAGGTTCAGTTCACCACATCAGCGAAAGCACAATGATTGCGGCGCTCTGTTCAGAGCTCTGGAGCCTGTAGTGTGGAGGCTTGGTTTTTGTTTGTTTGCTGGGTTGGTTGGTTGGTAGGTTTTGTGGGTTAGCTGGTTGGTTGGCTGGCTGGTTTGTTTTTGTTTTTTCTTTTGCTAGATATTTATCTCATTCCAGAGGAACTGAGTTAACATCATATTTACTGAAAGACTATTTTGTGTTCTCTTTTGTTTTTCATTGTATACAGTAAAGCTACCAGATACAAAGAATAAAAGCTACTAACTCTTTCACACAGTATCAGTTAAGTATGTTTGTCTGTTTTTTGTCCAGTAGAGTTTATATAATCAGTCCCTCCCTCTTTTCATCTCGTTCTTCTTCTTGAACAGCAGTTCATTTAGAAGTTGTAAGCCCATAGACATTGGTGGCAGGTGGCAATGGCTTACAAACAGCAGGTATATTGCTCCAGGGCACAGTGTAATTTAATGTAGCAGTAAAACACATCTGCTGATTTATGGATTGATGGATCACAGGCACTGTCTGGGTATATATTGCATAGGTAGCATCACAAGAAATTCTGGATTCCAAACCAATACACTTTTATTCAACAATAGCAGCAGCAACCACGACAAACCTTGAAGTCTTAGAGTTTTTTCCCACTTAAAAGTCAAACCAAAGAAAATCCTGGGGTTTGAACATGGTAGTTGCATCAGTGCTCAGGGCTCTTCCTATCTGAATCCCTACTGGGAAGCTTAAGGGAGAAGGGACAGGATATTTGTCCACTGTCCTACAGCCAGCCAGGGATGCTCCCTACTTTTTAGGTCCTGTACCAATTCCTGAATACTGTGAGCACCTGGTGGATGACTGGCTCCCATCAGGATACCATTAAGGCATTCATATCCCTGTACAATAATTTCCTACCTCCAGCTATATGGCTTGGCCACTGTACCAAATAACTTGGATTTAGTGTTTACTAATACAGATGACAACTTTCCCATGAGGCCTCTAACTAATATTTTCAGCATAGTCACTTGGTGTAGAAATGGCTTCATGAGCCTGTAGACAAAAACCAGTTATTCTGACCCAGCTCTAAGTGATCCTAGCATCTTTGTGTGACTAAGAGGCAGTGCAGAACAGCAGCTGGATATAGCCTTGACTTTCACATCCCAGGAACCACGTTTCTTTTTCTGCCATCAGCACATACCCAATTTGTAATCTTAGAAATGGTATTTAGCCATTATGTGTCTCAATTTTGTCCTTTTTCACCAGAGAAACTATTTGGCCACTTTGTGTAGAATTGCAAAATGGGATTGCATTAATTCTAAGATTTTTGCAATAGATTTAATGTTATACTAAATCTGTGTATTCATTTGCCTTTTTTTTGCTCTAATTTTCTTAGCTGAGGATAATGAAATACCTTGTGTTTACAAATTGCTGAATTAAGACTACTGAACTAATGAGCAACGCATTTGAGTGATATCTGGCATGGTGATTACTTTCCTCATTGCGGTGACAAAACCCCCAATAGAAATGGCTTGAAGGCAGAGAACTGTGTTTAGACTCACAGTCTCTGGAAGTTCGGTTCACTGTGGCAGGGAAAGGCATTCTTTGTTCAGAGCTCTGGAGCCTGTAGTTTGGAGGTTGCTTAACTTGCCTCCCATGGGCTAGAGGAAGGAAGCAGAGCAGACACAACCTTCAGAGGCACACCCCTAATGACCCACTTCTGATTCCACATCCTAAAGGTGCCACAGACTCCTTCAAAAGCATTAGCAGTTGGGAACCAAGTCTTCAAACACAGGAGCTTGTTTCATACTCAAACAATAACACATGATACACATTAAGTGCCTTCTGCATGGCACACACAAAAAAGAAAAATTTAAAGAACCAATAGTTTTCAGAGTCTCCATCCTGTGAAGAACACAACATGTTTCATTTAGATTATCTTGGCAGGAATGACTGGACAGCATGCATCTTAACTATTGAAATCTCCACATGTTGGTGAAAGAATAATCTTACTGTGAATCCCCATTACAAAATCCAGAAGCATAATTTATAAGGCAAAGGCAGAAACAGAGCCAATGTGTTCCCTTTTAATATCTTTGGAAATACTTTGGAACAACTGGGAAATAGATTCCTGTTGTGTATCTTCACAACAAGTTTAAAAGGAAACATAATAGGAACTTGTCAAAGTACCTCAAGATTTGTTTTAGTGAAGATGTCAGTTATCATTTGGCAAAAGTCATGGCTGCATTTAAAGTTTCTTAAAGCATGAGCTTAGAAAAATATTAAAGACTTTCTTTGCAAAATCACTTTGGTCCAAAATTTACTTTGTAAACAATCTGCAAGGAAGCCCCATTTTACATAAAGTCAAAATAAGGAGGAACAAAGCTACATGTGTCTAAAGTCTTTTGTTTTTATTAGCATATATTATTGTACAAAATAATGAATTTCAGCATGCCATTTACATAGCTGTATAGAGTTGTGAGGTCTAATCTTGGTTGTCCACTTGACTACATCTGGTATTAATTAAAATCAGTCTTGTGAAGAATTTTTTCTTGGTTGGATTATTTGAGGTGGGAAGACCCTAAATCTGGGCCACACCTTCTAGTGGATGCCTATATAGAAGAAGTAAGCTTTTGATTTTTGCCTGCTTGCTCTCACTTTCTCTGGCAATTTCATCTAACCTGCTGCTGAGGCATTCCTTCATTGTTATTAGAGACTACTCAGGATTCCAACATATACTGAAACCCCAGGGAGACATCTGACCTCCTGGAATAAACAAATATTGGATTCTTGAAATTTCAGTCAGGAAAGAGCTATTGTTGGGTCCTGTAAACCACGTGTGTGTGTGTGTGTGTGTGTGTGTGTGTGTGTGTGTATACATATATATGTGTGTATTTATATATATATATATATTATATGTATATATATATTATATATATACACACACATATATATACATATAAATACACACATATATATACATATACATACATACATATGTATATGTGTACATATAGTGTGTGTGTATGTGTGTATGTATTTGATATGTATATATATATATATACACACACACACATATATATATACACACATATATATGTATGTACATCATATAAACACACTCATACAACACACACACATATATACTGGCAGGCCAGCCAGTCTCAGCTCCTCCACCCACAGGAGAAACAGGGTTCTGGTATAGATTGGAAAGGTGTTAGCAAAGAAAAAATAACACGTGACACCAGGAAGTGCAGGATCTGAATGTATATTCTTAAAATTAGGCATCTGACCTTTATGGTCATTACAAATGAAAACGAAAAATCTGGTGGCTCAGCAGTCAAAGTACATCTGAGGCCATCTGAAACACAGTGGGTCTAAAACAGCAGCAATCTCCTCTGGACTAGTGCAGCACCTTGGGCTCCAAGCATGCTTGGGCCCATGTGGGCCTGGCCAGAGTCCTGGAGGGCTGAGGGTGAGCCAGCCAGGAGGGTAGAGGCTCGAAGGCTCTGCAGTACAGCTTTCACTCAAAACACACTGCTCAAGGTCCTGCCCATCCTTAGTAAAGGACCACTATGCTAATCTTATGGGCTAGTAGATAGAGGTAAGTCCCTGGGGTCTCATTCTTCTAATCCCTGGGAACGATTCAACTGCTGTATGTGACTGAAAAGTTGACCTTGCCCTGGGATTATCAACTTCTATTCTGTAAATGTCAATGCCCTACCCCTCTCATTATCTCCCTAACAATGCCGGAGGCAATTAATCTGAATGTGTAATGTTGCCTGCGAAGTTCCAAACTGGGTTTGGCTAGGATGTTGGAACATTGGTGGAGGTCAGAGAGCAACGTTTAATTTTGTTTAGCTATTATAGTAAATAATATCTTGGTGGGCACCTAGCACGCGAGACTATTGAAAGGACATATCTGTGCTACCTCTGAGTTAGGGATTGCAAGAGACTGGCTTCCTTGAAGCTTTTTGCCTCATAAACTGCTGTCACGCAAAGTGTGTGTGGCACTCTTTATATCAGTTCTGTCCCTCTTGATAACTAACACAGTAGTATACTTTGTTCATATTCACACATACCCCATTAGCTTCTTGGACCTCTCTTGCCAACACCCATGGTTCTCCTCCTTCCCAAATAGTTCCTCTTCTACTTTTATGTCTCTTTTTAAAAATTAGGTTCTAGATGAGAGAAATGGGCAGCATTTGTTCTTCTCAGTCTGGTCTACTTTATAATTTTGCTCCTCTTTGTGAATCAATGAACTCCACAGGGCATGTTATTATACTTTCTTTGTTTTCATTAATCTGTGCTTGAGCACCTAGATTAATTCTATAACTTGGCTAACATGAAAAGTTTTGTGATAAACATGGATATTCAAGTATCTCTGTGGTATGCTAATTTAGATTCTTTCAGGTGCAAAAACAGGAGAAGAATATGAAAGTTCTATTTTTTGAGTTTTAAGGAATCTCCACACTGACTTCCATGGTGATGATAGTAATTATCATTCTGAACAATGGGCTTTCTTCTTATTATTGGTAAATGAATCAAATATAGGACTCTGAATGTGGAATCTATGTCTACAGTGTGGTGGGGGAAGTCAACATAGACTGTGAAAACAGAACTGTTGTTTCAAATCCTGCCTTGGCCAGGCTGTTCCCCTATTTCCTATCTTGTGAAATAAGGTATCTATATCCACTATTGTTCTGAAAAAGAGAATCCCAAAGTAAAGTATACCTTTAAGCTTTGAGACAGCTGGGAGCAAGGGCAAAGTTCAGTCATTGTTTTCCTACATGATTTTCACTGATGATTCTTCCAACAGACAGCTAATGGTGAGCTTTTAGCTCCAGTTTTAGTAGACTCCAATGGCAGGGCAGGGCCAGTAAGGAAGGCAGGTATATACAGAAACTGTCTTGAAGCATTATCAGATTCTAAAAAATCACAGGTGTTGTTAAATTCAGTGTGGGTGTCCCACTTGTGAAGAAACAGGGATGGAGATCACTGCAATTAGCATGTGGTTTTTATTGAACCGCTATACTGGGTTCCTTCTGTATTCAGAGCAAAGGCGACCCCCAGGAACAAAAGCACAAACTTTTTATACCTTCCCAGTACATAGGTTTACAGCATGAGTTGGTTATCTCTCATTGGTGGAGCCCATTGTCTTTTGTTTCCATTGACCTCTGTGCCCCAGGTGAGGAGGAGATACTGATTGCACATAGGAGGGGTGGGGAAAGATCCACCCTTTACTGGGGATGTTTCCTGGAACCCGGCATTACTCCCCACAATTAGGGCATCTCCTGGGGACTGATGTTTGCTCAGTAAACCCTTCTGAAGTTCTGTTTTTAGGCTTAATGGACATTCCTTGCTCCTTGATATATTTATGAGATGTCCCTATTTGCTCAGTTCTTACAGTGTCACTTGAACCATGGTGTAGTTAACATTGACTGAAGACTTGACAGAGTCTAGAATCACCTATGTGATAAGTTTCATGGGCATGCCTGTGAGGGAGAAATCATCTAGATTGGGTTGTCTGAGTTGGGAAGGACAAAGGGAGCTGAGAATCAGTAGATATCTACCTCCACCTCCTGACTGGCTACAGTGTGACCAGCTCCCTCAAGCTCCTGCTATCATGACTGACTACACCCTGGAACTGTGAACTAAATCAACACATTCTTCTTTAAGCTGCTTTTGCCCAGGTATTTGGTCACAATGAGACAACTGTAGCTAATACAAGTTGTCAGTCTAAGTAATAAGGACATCTGCAAAGAAAGCAAGCAGACACATTGGGGGACTTTCAATCGGAAGTTTTAGTTCACTTCATTCTCCCGTTTTTATTTAATGAGCTCAGTGATGTTAATTTTGTCTTGTGTATAACATGTATAACATTTCTGTAGACGATCTGAGTCACACTCCTCACACTCCACATAGTAACAGACCTCATTCAGATTTCATGTTTTGGTATTTAGGAAGTGGCATCTATATTTATATATTACTATGTATATGTAAATACATATGTGTATAGATATAAATATATGTGCATATACATACTTTCATTTGCATACACACAGATATATGGAACAACTTATCACAGGCCAGAGTGCAATTCAAGATAAGCTTTTTGGATTCAGTTTCTGGTTACCAAGCTGTTTATCAGATTAAAGATTCATAATCCTCTGCACTCTAACATTTCTTATCATACCTAAACAGTCACTAGGCAGATTCAAAGTGCAATTAGTCTTTTCCTTGATGCCTGGGAGTTTCTGGCAAACTCTTAAGATGTCAAGTCATAAAATAGCTAAGAAAATCTTGTTTCAGTATAAACTATTTGCTATCACCATTAAGATGAGGTTAAGTTTATCTCCAGGGAAACCAGATGAAGACATTTACATAGTTTTATCATCAGGAAATATATTATGAGCTGTCATGAATATGATTATAAACATGATCTTATAATAGAGGCAGCAGATCTAGGGTGGGAATCTCAACTCTGAGTGCGATTACATATGACTGGGGGCAGGTCAACATTTGGAACCTCATCTGTAAAAGGCTGATAATGATAAATAGTTTTCAGGGTAATTATTAGAATTAAATGGGATGATATGCAAGACAGAGAGCTATGAAGTGCCAGGTGCTGTATGGCTGGGAAGTTTGAAGATCTTAGCCACAGCAATTAACAAGGTCCAAATGATAACAGAAATGAAAGACACCTGGTGTAGCCCTCTGTAAATTGTCCACTGATTCACCAAACTAGGTTTGTGTTGAATAGTTTTGCCGATCTGTCATTAGTGCTCTATCTTGAGTTAGTGAAGTCATTTGTTTGTTTTCTGAAATATAGCTAATGGAACAGGGACCCTGACTATTTCATAGAAAATAACAATGGTTTAGAAAATACCAGCAGTTAGTGTTGCACTTAAAGGTTATGGTCCCTCTTTCAAAGGGCAGAGACTTAGACCTTTTTCATTACTTGCTTAATGAAAAATGGCAAAGTTAGTAACCTACCACAAGACAACTTCTTAGTGACACTGGGGATGTAGGGCCCAATGATTTCATGTTAGCCAACACTGATCTCTAATGTGCCAGTGGTCACATACAAATGTGACCAATAGAGATCACAGTCCAATAGAGATCACATACATCACAGAAGGTATTAGGGCCAATTGTGAAGATTCATCTCCATAAGATACAATGGAGAAAAATTTTGAAGTGTTTGCTCTGTTTTCTAAAATGTCAGTCTAAGAAAAATTGTTTGGTCGTGAATGGGATGGCCTTCTAAAGAGTTTTATTTCACTTCAGTTGATAGTTTCTATCTCCATAGGATGAGCAAGGGAATGATAGTGGTCCTGACAAACAACCCTTAAGAAAGGAAAACATGGCATGCTCAATAATGTGGTGAATTTTCAATTTCATTTATCTTGAAACATTAAAACATAAAGCAACCACCTGACATAAATTTTTATTCTGAAAAACAGAAAGTCCAGAGTTTGGGGAAAAAAAAGTCATAGATTTGAACTTTACTTTCACTAAATGGTATGTAAACACTGAAAACTAATAACTCTTGATCTCCACTTATACTTGAAATAGGGATTACAGTAAATGAGATTAAGAAATGTATTTGTTGGGCTAGAAATATGGAACAGTGATTATGAGCACTGTTTTCCAAAAGTACCTGGGTTTGATATCTAACACCCACATGGCAGCTCAGAACTATCTGTCACTACAACTCCTTCTGCTTCCAGAGAACCAGGCATACAAATGTTGTACATACATACACCTGTATACATAAAAAACAAAATTAAAATTTGAAAAAGAAGATGTATGTGTTAAATGAACTTATTCATTTCAAAGTGGCCACTATAGTAACTGGCTCTTCACTGAAGGGTCAATAAATAAATGCTGACATCCAACCTTTCCCCACAGGCACAGCTTTTCAGGAAGTTCCCATGTAGAAGAAAGAAAAGAAACAGATTGATTTCACTTAGGGGTGAAATATGTGGGAGATAACAAGCAGCTTCCCTTTGTTTCACCTTGTCCTCTCCCAAGCCAAACTGGCTGTATGTTCAGTTCTATTTCAGTATCATCAAGATGTTCTCAACAGCCTCAATAACTGTTTAGAAATATTTGAAGTCCTTTGGAGAGTTAATTACTTTATTGCAAATCTTATTTGTACATTCAACTGTTGGAGAGACTACCATGTTTCTGGGGAAACAGAATTCCCCCTGTAAAATTCAGAAAAATCTTGGAATATTAGATAAACAATAGCAACTTGTGGCCAAATAAAAATAATGCCTCCATGTGAGTAACATCCCTTAAAGCTGCACTGACAGTGCAAAGAACGGCCTCTTTTTACTGATGGAGGGAAAGGGGTCATTAGCCAGCAAGCTCTTGACTGAGTTTTAAGAGGCAAGATTTTTCCAAGTGGACACTATGGAAAATAAAGCATACTGTGTGAGAAGTGGCTTAGAATGCAGTAGTCTTCAAGGAAGCCTTCCAGAATGGTTGGAGTATAGAGAGCAGGAAAGAGCTAAAAAGAAAAATGGAACTGAGAAATGGGCTGAGCCTTGTGGGAGTAACACGATCAATTTGTTATTTGAAGACAGCTCTGGAAATATGGTGAGCAATTTGACAAAATTGTCAGGGTTAGAAAGAAACCCTTTTATTCAAGGAGCAGATAGCCAGCTACTGCTGGCTGTGCTATAAGCAAATGCAGATAGTTGTGCCCATACTGGAGGCTCACCTGGGAAGAATATGAACAGCACACAGAGAGGTGTTTCAGGAACTGAATATTCTGGGGCATATGTTTAACAGAAAAATGTACATGTGTATATAAATATGTATCTAGTTTATTAATATACATAGGTCTAGCTGAAGACATATCTGGCAACATGATTTGGGTGATCTTTGCCTCAAGTAATATTTAAAGTTTTGAGTATAGCTATAAGATGTGGTATATATAAGCCTTTTGAAGACCACTACTTTTGTTTTCATATTTATAGAAAGAGAGTTTTTCAAAAGGTAGTTTTAATGTAAAGAAGGGCAAAAGTCCAAATGAATGAGGAAGAGGTGAAGAGGGAGTCTGGCTTAAGATAATCCTTGCCTCAGCCAGCACAGAAGCCTGTTTAATTCCAAGTATCACTTGGTCTGCTTGGATTTCTTATCTGATTTCTCATATGATCAATACCATAATAGCTTTCATAGAATCACAGAACCTAAATACAGGAAAGACATGAAGGTTCTTTATTTGTGTGTTTTAACAAATTTTCCATTTTGGGAATGACTAAATGCCAGGAACATTCTGCTGGGCATCCCAGGAAGAGGTACCGACATACAAAGTGAAGTCCAAACAGTGACTGACCTTGTGAAATACTAAGGAACACTGTTTGCATGGGAGCTACCTGGTGGCGCTGGATTTTGCATTGGAAAGTAATAAATGACCAAAGTCATTTAGTCAGAAAGTACAAAGGAACTGGAAAGTGAATGGGGTCTGAGAAAGTAGAGAAAGGTCAGATTGCTTTCCAAAAAGCAACTTGACTGAGAGAAGAAATTAAGGGAGAATGTGGAGCTATCAAGGGAACTGAGGGATATATACACACACATCTGGAACATATAAGTAAATTGAATTCTCTGTGTATACCTTAGTATATAACATGCATATATTTAAATGAGGAACTTATGTCTTTGTTTAAACACTAAACAAAAACCTGTTTCAAGAAATAGAAAAGAGGTACAGAAAATATTTATTATGGGTGAATATTAGAGAGTGTGAATGGAGACTGCAAACCCAGGGCAAGGGGTTGACAGATAGAAGGTCCTGTCAGTGTGAGTTTGGAAGGAAGGAAGGATACAGACTCAGGAGTTACTATCTGAAAGAAAAAAAAAGGTTCCAGAAATTACTTTACATGCTCATTAACTTTATAAAAAAATCATAATTCATATGAGAATAATTAAACATATCACTACTCATATTAAGAGAACTGAATCAAGCTCCTACCCTCTCCATCACCCTCATTCCCCCCCTCATCCTTTTTTTTTCTACAGGCAATGGTCTCACCTATTTCTTCTTCATTCCTTAAGAGGAAGTGTTGTTATGCCTCCCACCCTCATCAACCAGACTGAGGGAGCTGCCTTTTGAGTTTCTCTATCAGCACTGGCCAAGAAGAGGTATGAGGCCCAAAGCAAGCAGCCCCTTGCCTGTCCCTTCAGAAAGTGGTTCATTCCACAAGACTCTTAACAGATAATCCCTATACTCTTTTCTGTTTGCCCTCCATCACAGTTCTATTGTGAGCCGTGTGAGTTCAGCTGTTAACTGCTCAATTAAAAAAACCATCTCCCCACCTCATTTTTCCCAGTAACTGCCTGACAAATGAATAGCACCTGCTGTTGCTTTTAGAAGAAAAATCAGAAAAAAATAATAAACTAAGGGAGAGAGGCATAAGAATGCCGCTGATGTCTAGTGACTCTTGTGTTAGAACACATCATGTGTCCTCATGTTTCCAGAGTCTCAGTTCTCCCCCACTGAAAACACACACACACACACACACACACACACACACACACACACAAAAGCATTTGGGAGCAGACTGCATATGCCCCTCTACCCTCTGCCTGGAGCTTGATTGTCAGTCCCATACACAAACCCAGACAATGTGCTCAATAGGCGTCTTTTGGGGAGACAATTACAGAAAGCATGATAACGGGATTTGTCACCCTGTAGTGGATGCTGTTTCAGCAAGCATTTCAATAATGAAAGAGAGTTTTACTAATTGTAAATGTGAATGAATTTCAGCTGTCTCTTCTTAAAAAAATTCTTTTGGAAGAAAGCCAATTAAGATCATCTGTCTAATGCATCTCTTCACCCCCACTGCAACAATATGTCAGCTACAATAGACGTCTAATGAACTCAGACTTCTCAGGACAGGGTGCTGAGCATGCTGAAATGGGAGATCAGAGACTTTACCTGAAGAATGGTTGGAGGTGGCTGATGAAAACTTCGCTGGGAGAATTTTTTTATTTTCTCTCTCCAGGGCTACAGCACTGGGGACATTTACAATACGCCAACATGCTAGGATGGAGTGAGTTTCAAAACAGTGAGCTGTATATCCAGGGCAAAGTCTATTTGATTTTTGTGGCATGGTACACAAATTGTCATGCTTCTAGGGAACTGAGAAAGCTAATTATCCAAATCCTTATCCCGGCTACTGGCTGTCTGCTACCTCCCTTCAGAAAAGTGTAAGAGAGAATATGCATGTGCCTCACTGTAGGCACATTGGAATTGGAGCATAGGCCCACATGCTGGCAAATAATCCTTCCAGAAGAAATGCATGCCTCTTGAGAGATATGTCTCTGGAAAGGTGGTATATCTCAGAAACAGACTGCCTGAAGCCACCAGAACATAGTCAAGAACTAGTGTAACTAAACACATAGTACTGTTTCCTTCTTTAAAGATGGATACACATAACCCTGCATCAGAGGAGACAGCTGTATCACTCTGGGGCATAGTCTTAAAGAAGTCTACATCTTACTACAGAGATTCCTGTTCACCCATCTTCATTGCTACTCTATTTACAATAGCCAAGAAATAGAAACAACCTAAATTCCATCAATTGATCAGTAAATAAGGAAAATGGGTGCATTTACACAATAGGATATTATTTAACTGTAAAAGAAAAAAATTTTAAAACTCACAAATAAATTGATGGAGCTAGAAACATTCATCTCAAGTAAGGTAAACCAGTTTTAGGTAGAGAAATGTCACATATTTTTGCTCATTTAGATTTGAGTCTTATGATATACGTACGTGTTGCATTTAGAATACCCATACAGGTCTGGGAATTAATAAGGTACCATGAGGGAGCTTTCTAGGGCAGGAAGACAAAAGTCAGTGGTATTAACAGTTTAAAAGAGAATGTTGGAGCAAGAAGGGCTAAATGGGCAAGGGATGGGAGGTTGGGATAAAGCAGGGAATACAGGGAGGGAAATCCAATCCCAAACCCCTTTTGAAAAAGCCATTTGAAAACCTATGAGTATACAAGCTTCCTAAAATATATAGACACACACATATGTATATGTATATATATATATACATATATATATGTATATATATACATATATATACACACACATATATATATAAAGAGTTTTCAAAAGATTATAACTACAACATTTCTTGTTTCCCTTTTCTCCCTCTAAACCCTCCTATATACCTGTCCCCTCTCTCCTTCAAATAGCCACTTTTCATGAATTTACATATGTATATATGTATACAGTATACATTCCTAAACATAACCTGCTCAGTCCATTTAATGTTTTTTTATATGTATGTTTTTAAAGATGACCATTAGACACCAGACAAACAATTGGTGTGCTCTTCCTACCCTACAATGAGAGGACAGTATGCTAACTAGTTACCACATACTAGCAAAGAGAACTCTCAGAATAACAGGAATTGTTTATTTTTGAGATGTTGGCCAGTAAGATCCCATAGACCCACAAGTATTATAGACCATTGCCAATATTCTTGGTTACTCTCAAGAACTTGGTGGTAAGAATTTATGCCTCAAGACAGTCTATATTTGAGTCATAAAATATGGAGAAATCAAGCTGGTATATACTTGGGAGCTCCATCCACACTGTCTAGCTTTCATGGTGCTGAAAGGTGGTTACTAAAGAATGAAACCCAAGGTTTTTTTCTGCCCCCTCTCTATAGGCACATAGGCACACCCTTAGGGATGGGCATCATCATATTCTCTTTCCACAGCCTTCCACCCACACACCAACCAATTTCAGGCCAACCCACTATCTGGCCATTCATTCATTCAGTCATTCATGCATGCATGCATTCATTCATTCATAAGTCAGGATTGTCTGGGTTTTTGTTTGAAGGGGACTGTTGTGTCACCATAGATTTGTACGTAATCCTCTCCCTGATAAACACAGGTTGTCTCATCCTACCCCAGCTGTTCTTCAGACCCCTGGAGAAGCTGCCCTAGCTAGGCTAAAATTCATCCAGCCAGGCCAAACAATATGTCCATTAGAGCCATAGTTAAATGCCTATGTATTTAAAAAGGGAGGGTCAGGCAGATCAGGAGGAAAATCTAGACTTCTATTTGTTCTCACAGGCAGAATAAATGCAGTATCTGTGTGTGCCTGGCCGAGTCCTGAACATAGAGGCCTTGCTTTCTTGGAAATGCTATGTGACTGGATAATTTTTATTAGGTGACTACACTCATTGAGCTCACTGAAGATTTAACTTGTGGTTTTCAAGTTATTTCATCATTCAATTCCTATTTCAAAAATCAAACAAAACAAAACAAAAAAACTCACCACAATTCTGTTGTGTGAATACTTCTGGTTAAATCTTGGTCAGGCAAATTTCTTAGTCAGTAAAAATATGCCAATTTTGCATTATACACTTGAAGCGTTCATGGAATATTTATAAAACTCATATTTATTTTGTGATATAAAATAATATAATTACAGAAAAACATAGTATTAATTCATGGACCATTTATTGTCTATTTTTTATTTGTCTTTTCTTATGCCTATCATTAAGATATTTTAAAACTAAAGGCTATATAACATAGAATTCCCTAAGGTATACATTAAACATTCACATTATTTTTCACTGTAAAATGTGAACAATGAATTGAATAAAACTTAAAAATTAAAATAAAATTACTGTTGTATAGTTTATAAGCTCATTCTCTTTTATTTATATATCTATATCAATATATCTACCTATAAATAATATGTTTAAATATGTATGATATTCATGTATTATTCATATATTACAGATATAATATATAAAATATTTAAAAATTTAAGTTTACTTCAATATCACATGGTCATGAGTTTCAGAACTTAAAAACAATTCTAAAGTTACTAGGATATAATCTAAAACTTTGTTTTACTTTTATAATGTATTTTATCTATGTTCATTTCTTACATATGTAGATAAGCTTTTAACTTTTAATGCAGTGGTTGTCAACCTTCCTAATGCTGTGACCCTTTTCTAGAGTTCCTCTTGTAGTGATCCTAAACCATAAAATTATTTTCATTGCTATTTCTTAACTGTAATTTTGCTACTGTTATGAATCATAATGCAGATATCTGTTTTCTGATGGTCATAGGTGATCCCTGTGAAAGGGTCATTCAATTCCCAGGAGGGTTGGGAACCACTGTTCTAAATGCCGGGCTATAGTATTGGATTAGTCTTGGAAGTCAACTAGGTTAGATAGAGAGACTCTTAGGAGATCAGTAAAACACACCTTTGGTATTTATGTGACAATGTTTATAGAGATAATTTCAACATGAGAACTGTGACCTAAAAAACTATTAATTCCATTGGTGGATTCCAACTTTGAACAAACTCTTGGGATGTGGTAGAACTGTGTAAGGTAGGGCTTTGCTGGGAGAAGTAAGTCATTGGGAACATGAATTGGAAGGATATTTCTTCACCTAGCCCTTGCCATTTTTCTCTCCTCTTCCTAACTATGTGAGTTGAGTGGCCTCCTTTGGCATGAGACTGTGTCATGATATTCTTCTCAACTCTGGAACAGAACAATGGATTCATCCGATCTTGGATTGAAACCTCAGAAATGTTCAGTCATTTTTTAAGTTATTTTCCTCAGGGATTTGTTATAGCAACAGAGCTCACCTACTAAAATGTTGATTGCATTGCAATAAACCCAAAAGTAAGGTAGAGAGAATTGAAGACATTAACATATCAAGTTTTTCAACCCAAAACATAGTATATATTTCAGTTTATTACAATTCTCTAATATTTCTTAGTTTTAGTAACAAATATAAAGAACTGTCCCATGTGAGTGGAAATCTTTTGTCAACTTTATTCTTAATTATTTGTGTATCTGATGTTTTTGAAGAAGTATTGGTTTTAGTTTTGATTGCTCATTGATATTACAAATGGCAGTGTATTCCTAGACTTTTCAATGTAGTCTTTTTTCTCTGCAGGCCAGAAATCATTTCTCATCCTTGTATGACCTTCCATCCTTCCCGGTAGTTAGTATATACCCAATAGCTGTTCATTGTCTGGCTTCTTATGAGTTTTACCCTAAGACTGGATTGATAAGCAGAAAGATTAAGAGGTTTCTTTACAGAGATTTCTGGAACTCTTTATTTGAAAAGTTTCCTCTCCCCTTTGCTTCTATGTTCCAAAATCAGATATGTCTTAGTCTTGCTTTTAACTCTCATGTCTCTGTTTTCTCACCTTGTTGCAACATCTATTCCAACTCTGGGGTCCTCCTTTCTGTACTGTCAGCCCCAAAGTGTTGTAGGCTACACTATAGTGACTGTATACATCTCGCTAGTTTCCCTTCTCTTGGTGATCTTAGCTCTGCACTCTCTGTTATCTAACACTGAAGTTTGTTTGAAGTTTATTTAATATACCATTAACCAGTTTTCTCATTGTTTGGTTACAAAGAGAACCCTTGACAACTTTTGAAATGTATATCCTATAAACCAAGATATTGTTTGTTGTATTGCCCAGGGATAAGGTCCATGCAGGTTTCAGAAGGTGCTCCTGAAACACTTTAGGACAGAATTCCTTGGGGCACAATCCAGTCAAAATCTGATTTCTGCAGAGCTATCTCTCTCTTTTTTTTCTACCATGTTCATGAGTGACCTGGCTCCGAATTGCCACATAGGGATTGCCAATGTCTCAGAGCAGGACTTCTCTTGGCTGTACTGGATACTAACACACTGGAAAGGTGGGATCTGGGAATTTAAGCTATGTACAGACTGCATTTCAGTGACAGGCCCTTTTACCCATTGACTAACATGTAAATTTTCTTCCTGTGAATAAAGTCCTGAATTTGTTAAGGCAGCAATGGTTATGACTTAGAATGTGTATGTTCAAGACATGTATTTTATATTTTGTATTTTGTATATTTGTATCTTGTATTTTTTTGTATTTTGTGTTTTGTATTTAGAGGAAGTTACACAAACAGGTCTGGACACTGACATAGAAACAAACTACCTGTCCCTTTGACAGACTATTTATTTATTTATTTATTTATTTATTTATTTATTTATTTCTGGTACTTGTTTCTCCAGTCTGGAATATATATATATCTCAACTTTGATACAGAGTATCACATTTGAAGTTAAAAGTAATGCAAAGGAACTCAAAGATGGAATTTATCTAATAAAGGTGCATAAACTTAAAATATCATAGAAACATTAATTGTATGTTTTTTTAAATGTATTATCAACCTCCTTACAAATGAAAAAATTCTCCTCTGATTAAATGGTTATATCCAGGTCTCACAAACATAACCACATCAATTCCTATGAAATACAATTTTATTTATTTATACTTGTTGATTTATATAATGTTGATTCTTCATCTGATATTTTAGTTTATAAAATGATCAAATTTGTAAATTAATTTTCTGAATTTCTGGTGTCTGAAAGATAACTTCTTTACCTACAGACACTGTACCTTCCCTATTACTTTCCCAGTACGTAATCTGAAATGTAGCCACTTTAGTGTAAAGATAGAGATATGCAGAAGGTTTGAAAACAAAAACATTGTAACCTTTAAATATTGAGATTCATTGTGCCACTTGTTGTTAATTACAGAAAAGAAAACCACATGTATCAAAATGTAAAGCATACTTGGTCATTTCTGAATTGATCTTCATTAGTTTAATACTTTTTTCAAAGACAAAACTAAAAAAAATCTTTTCTGATTTTAAAAATTCTATTATAAAAACACAATCAGTTTATGTTTTCCTTTCTTGGTTATTCCCTAAAAACCTCAAAGGTTACCAGTTTACAAAATTTACAAGTGCTTCAATCACCTTTTCTGAGAAATGAAAATAAAATTTACCTAGTGCTGTACAAAATATCCTAGCCATCACCAACAGATGTTGTCAGTACATATAACCACAGGCTATGTTTAATTATATAAAATAAATTGCTTAGGAACTATGTTCTATAGAAACATACCTAAAACATTGTGTCACTATGCATAATGGTAGAATGTAGAATCAGGTCTTTGGAAGGTTCACCAGAGAATAAAATTTCCTTTCATCTCACTCATGAAATGCCCTTCAGCCTTCAAGAATAGAGAGTCTCTACCCTGTGGTCTCTCATATGAAATTTCTATGTCACACGTAAAACATGACTTTAGACTCTACAAGACATATATACATATTTTGTGTGGGGTCTTTCTGTGTCTTCTGTGTCATACAGATAATTATACATACAAATAAGATTTTTTCTAGTATAAAATGCATTAAATATTAAGAAAGAACAAATTAGACACACTTAACAAGTGTTAAAATATAAATAGTTTCAAAACAAAGGTATTGGAAGACCAAATCAATACTTCTTTGTGAGTAGAAACGTTTTCTTATATATTCTTATTTATATTTGAATGGAACATAGCTAACCCATAAAACACTAATTGATCTCACGAATGTGCCCAATGAACACACACCATAAATCCTAATATATTTGGGATTGTGCGACTAAGATGGAATAAATTAGTCATGTAGTTCTGTGTCTGCTAATACAATGAGGCTCTTCTGTCTTTTCTCTTATACATTAAAGATTTAGGAAATTGTTGTGCAGGCAAGATGTCTCTGTAAAGGCAAGACTGCCATTGACTCTGAGTACCCATGTTCAATCACTGGGTTTCCCTTGTTGGATGGAGATAAATGACTTCTTCTGATTGTTCTCTGACCTCCACATGTGCTGTAGTATGTTTGAAAACATTGCCTATTCCATACATACAAATAAACCAATCATTATCTACACTTAGGAAATTGTATCAGATATAGTTTATTACCTCTTCCGTAAAAAGAACTGAACAGGTACAATTGTCACTTTAATGTCTTTCCTGCTATCTTTATTGAAAATTTTCAAAGAAACATGAACCACTGTACTACTATTGACATTAGAGCTATGACACTGTAGTTTTTGTTCTGAAAAAAAAATGTGAAAAATCAAAGAGGTGGAAAGGGCACACATTCATCATTTTAGTAAAAGAGTATACATTATGTTGTGATTGCCAAGAATGAAACACACTGCATCATTTTAGGTATGACCAGATTTCTTTAAGTATATCATTGTATAAATGACACAGTTGCTATACTGGACATTATAAACATGACCATGACACAGGAATATTTACAAGTGAAAGGTTAGATTAAAAATGTAAAGTGGGGAAGAGCCTTGAGCACATGGGCACAGGGGAAAATTTCCTGAACAGAACACCAATAGCTTATGCTCTAAGATCAAGAATTGACAAATGGGACTTCATAAAATTACAAAGCTTCTGTAAGTCAAAGGACACTGTCAATAGGACAAAACAGCAACCAACAGATTGGGAAAAGATCTTTACCAATCCTATATCTGATAGATTGCCACACCCACTCGTCTACTCCAGTAAAGTCTGCAATATCAGGGTTAAAAGCCTGATCAAGGACAAAAGGCATTATGACTTCAAAGGGAGTTTGTCTCCTGGGTATTCAGTCAGTAGTTGGCATCTCCTAACTCAGATATGTTCCAGATTAGTCTTTCCAATCATCAACATGCCTTCTTATTCAGGCATAAAGGTACCCCAAGAAATGATTTGTAAATGGCCCAAACTTAAGATTGGGCATTGTTCCTTGGCCAGCACAGTGTTCCAATATATCTTAATTTATTACCAAACTCTCCTTAGCTTGGAATTTCCCACAAGGAAGCTGCCTTATCAGACAGGGTGTGCTTAGAGTGAGCAACAGAGGGGAGGCACCATTGCTTACTGTAAACATAGAATTCTCAGGGAAGTCCCACAGAAGACAGAACTGTTTTTACATACCAGAGAGTAATCGAAGGACTTCCTTCACTTAAGGGCATTTTTCTGGAACTGCTAGATCAGAACTTCCTGGTGCTTGCCTCCAGCAGACCCAGAGAATTAGCATGGGAATACCAAAATAGCCCCAGCAGGGAGGGCACCAGTGCTCTTCACACCTGGATACCTGATTTTACCAACCTTGATGTAACCATCACTTGCCTACATGATCTTACTGACCTTGATGTGATTGTCACCTGCCTATGTGACTTTTGTTATTCGCCCTGTTTTCTGTGTACTATTTAAGCCTGGTTTTCACTTTGTGCATGAACTTAGATGGACTAGGAATTAGAATTAGATTCATTCATTCAGATTCAAGCTTCGAGCCTCATGCAGTCTGCAGCCCAGAGCACTTGGGCCCAGGGGGTTGGGTGCAGCACCTGACCAGAAGAGGTGGCTGCTTTAGACCCAGTGTTTTTCAGGTGGCCTCAGATGTACCTCGACTACTGAGCTGCCAGGTTTTTCATTTCTCTTTTGTAATGACTTTAAAAGTTTGATGCCATTTTTAAGAAATACATTCAGATCCTGCACTTCCATGTGTTGTCTCTGCCATCATTTCTTCACCTACGCCTTGTTGACCTGACTAGGACCCCATTTCTCCCATGGGTTGAGGGAAGCCCAGACTGGCCACCCCACAGCAATAGGCAATAGAGCACTAATATCCAATATATACAAAGAACTCAAGAAGTTAGACTCCAGAGAACCAAATAACCCTATTAAAGATGGGGTACAAAGCTAAACAAAGAATTCTCAACTGAGGAATACCGAATGGCTGAGAAACACCTAAAGAAATGTTCAACATCCTTAATCATCAGGGAAATGCAAGTCAAAACAACCCTGAGATTCTACCTCACATCAGTCAGAATGGCTAAGTTCAAAAACTCAGGTGACAACAGATGCTGCCCAGGTTGTGGAGAAAGACGAACACTCCTTCATTGCTGGTTTGATTACAAGCTGGTACAACCACTCTGGAAATCAGTTTGGCGGTTCCTCCGGAAATTGGACATAGTACTACCTGACGACCCAGCTATATCACTACTGGGCATATACCCAGAAGATGCTCCAACATGTAATAAGGACACATGCTCCACTATGTTCATAGCAGCCTTATTTATAATATCCAGAAGTTGGAAACAACCCAGATGTCCCTCAACAGAGGAATAGATACAGAAAATATGGTACATTTACACAATGGAATACTACTCATTTATTAAAAACAATGAATTTATCAAATTCTTAGGGAAATGGATGGATCTGGTAATATCATCCTGAGTGAGGTAACCCAATCACAAAAGAACACACATGGT
>NW_022196896.1:24092392-24115115 GCF_008632895.1 Mastomys coucha | reverse complement strand
TATCCAAAATACAATCCACAAACCACAAGAAACTCAAGAAGAAGGAAAACCAAAGTATGGATACTTGATCCTTCTTAGATGAGGGAACAAAACACCCATGGAAGGAGTTGCAGAGACAAACTATGAAGCAGAGACTGAAGGAAGAACAATCTAGATACTGCCCTACCTGGGAATCCTTCCCATATTTAATTATCAAACCCAAACACTATTGTGAATGCCAGCAAGTGCTGGCTGACAAGAGCCTGATATAGCTGTCTCCAGAGAGGCTTAGACAGTGTCTGACTAATACAGGAGTAGAGGCTCACAGCCATCCATTGGACTGAGCACAGGGTCCCCAATGATGAAGCTAGAGAAAGGACCCAGGGAGCTGAAGGGTTTGCAGCCCCTTAGGACCAACAACAATATGAACTAACTAGTACCCCAAGAGCTCCCAGGGACTAACCAACCAAAGAGTACACATGGTTGGACTAATGGCTCCAGCAGCATATGTATAGTAGAAGATGGCCAAGTCGGTCATCAATGGGAGGAGAGGCCCTTGGTCCTATGAAGGTTCTATGCCCCAGTGTAGGGGAATGCCAGTGCAGTGAGGTGGGATTGGGTAGGCGGTGGTGGGGAACACCATCATAGATGCAAGAGGAGGGAGAATGGATAGAGGGTTTGTGGAGGGAAAACCTGGAAAGGCAATAACATTTGAAATGTAAATAAATAAAATAACCAACAAAAAATTAAAAAAAAAAAATCTTCTTGTCATTAGCTCTATATGAGCCAGCCCCTCCAAATAAATACAAAATCCCTATGTATGAAGTAATGCAGGCAAGCCTAATTTGTGAAATAATACAGACAATGGAGTTTCAAAGCAGTTATTCAGTCCTAAACTAAATTCTAGCTCAAAATAGAGTTGAAAGCAGCAGAGATGATTATCTGGAAAGGAGTCTTTGAAGAGATAAAATCTGAAGATAAGGAAAGACATGAGAAGTCAAAAGGGATTTGGAGCTAGAGGTAAGAGAGAGGACTTTTCTGGTTTGAGCAACTTAATAAATAGTCTTGTGGATAATGAGGGCAACCTACTGAGACAGTAGATGCTAGCCTACCTTTGACCTTTGAGGGGAGATTCATGAAGCTGTTTGATTGGCATGTTTGGAGCTCATTGGTGAAGACTGTACAGGAACTAGAAGCCTTTGATGTATAGAGGTTCTAGGAAATCTTGAGCATTGACAAGCCTCCTTCAGAAAGGCCATTGGAGGGCAAAGTTATGAAGAACAGGGTTGATTAAAAACTTTGCTAACATGTGCCATGTGGCAATCAAAGGAGGCCAGATGACAAAGCATCTGAATGCTAGGCTAAAGGAACTAAGTGACCAGGATGACTTTAAGCAATGATGACAGAAAAGAAAGCAGAATTTAAAAGCAAAACCACTGGAGGGGGCCCAATGTAATCTTTGCTCACCAGCCTGGAACTTGGGGAGTAGGCTGAGGAGACAACTATGGCCCTCCGAAGCTTGACCACATTTGATCTGAGTTTGGAGAAGCTGTCAAGGACACAAACTGAGAGCCCTTTGTTTGTTAGGAGGCTGATTATCATGTCAGGATGCCCCTGGCCTGAACAAAAGTACTAGAAGCATAAGCTACTTTTGCCTTGGAAATAATATGTGACTGCCTCCCAGTTTTGATGTCCTTTCTCCTAAAAACGTGTTAGCTAAAAATGTATATTCTTAGCCTAATTTTTTATCTTTCTTATTTTAAGTTTTCATACAATATATTTTGATCATGTTTTCCCTTCTCCCAGTTTCTCCAAGATGCTCCTACCTACCCACCCACCCACCCAACTGATGTTGGTGTTCTCATTTCTCTCTTTTTCTGTTTCTTTCCCCCTCTTTCTAATACATACACACTCTCTCTAATATATACATACAAACTAAAACAAACAGATAGTAAGAAATGCACACAGCACCACCCACTCAAACAAACATAGAAATAAACAAGGAAACTAGTAAGGCCCCCCAAACATGCCCAAAATAAAGCAAAATGAAATAAAAAGTCTTCAAGAATGCCACCGAGTTTGTTTTGTGTTTGCTAACTACTCCTGGACATAGGGCCTGTCCTGATGTGTGGTTAATATATTTGGTCCATTTATCAAATCAGATCCAGCATTTCAAACACATTTCTTGATAATACTGTAAGTAGGGGTAGTCATCCCATGAGTGGGACCAGCGTTGCTAGCAGTCTAGTGAAAGGCTTCGTTTCAGTCCCCTGTTACCCTGTAATGCATAAATAAGTAAGATCCAGTGTGTTATTAATTGTTCAAAATATAAGCAAGACTTGATACTGCTAGAGAGCCTACATGGCTTCCACCACTGCTTTGCAAAACACTTTTCATACAGACTTCCTGTTTCCCCTTACCTGCAGATGTTTTAAAAGAATGTAGCTGTTTGCTTTTTCATTTCTTGGAGCAAAAAAAATGTAAACATTATAGTGTGAGAATTTGGGTCCAGGAGTCACAGTTGAGCCCACATTTTAGTTCTCTCTCTCTCCTATGGCTCGTTTTTGTTGTTGGTTATAAATGAAAGATTGTAATTTTGTGTTGTTGCTGTTGACTGGTCAATTGGAAGAGCTGGTGGCAGCTACCTACTTCTAAACCTCACTTCTCTCACCTGGCAGTGCCTAGTACCTAATGCAACTTAAGTCTCACCCTGGAGATGTGAGAGGGTATACTTGCAAACTGAGCTGAAGCCATTGATCACGACAAGAAATGGAGAAAGCTGAAAAGGAATCCAATTTATTTTAAATAAAACTACTCTGTTCTCCTGTGACAGATTCCAGTCCCACAACAGAAAGGAACTGACAGCAGATGTTTTAGAGCCAAGACACAGCCTGAGTAATAGTATAGAAAAGAAATTGCTTTGAACTTCACCCCTTCTTTAAATACTTCAAATCAATAGGGTCACAGAACTCTTTAATAGAGTGATGGGGTCTCGCCCTAGCAGATCTGTATGTGACAAGTTGATGTGCGTCCTAGCAGCAGGGTCATAAAAATGGCAAGCTTCTCCCTGAAAGGGGGCTTTGTGTGGGCAGCTCTACTCAGAGTCACTCCCCTCTATGGCCACTCTGCCCAGCCAGGCCCTAATAGTCTCCATCTAAATGGGACTGACCTCATGAGTTACCTCAGGAAACTTAATCTATAAACTGGCTTCTTCTTATGCAGACTGATGAATTCTTGTTTATTCCTAAATGGCTGTCACAAGACCTATTCATCAAATGCTTAAAGGGAGAGAGGGGCTTACAGAGGCCAGTCTCAAGTTCAGCACCGTTAAATAATCATTAGGTTTCTGAGCTGGTCTTGAGACTTACTGCAAATGCACAAAGCTGGCGTCTTTTTCACTTTTTAAACTATTCATCACAATTGCATTTAGATGAGATTCTGACCTGATAAAGGGAAGGGGGGGTGCTTTTTGTCACTATCAGTTTCATGCTGTGTTTTTTCTCTTTTGAGGTTTTTTTTTAAACAAAAGTAAAAGAAAATAAAGGCAGATGGCCAACTCTTTTCAATATCCGTTTGCTTTATTTGAGCAGTTTAATGTAGTGAAACAGAGTGAAATGTTGCTACTTGCTAAATGGTAAACAACACCATTACCCAGAATTCTGCTGTACATTGGTACAAAATAGGGTGCTGGTGATTAATTAATCTGTTGTTGTGATTGTAATGCATGACACATAATAGATAGTGTGCCATGTATTTTAAAAGCAACAAATTAGCAAATAATAACTCTTCTGCATAAGACCGTCTCCATGGTGTACCACTAATGCATAAATAATCAAAAAAGAAAAGGCCATTATGCCAGTATCCAAAGAAACCCATGTGTTTGGTGTTCACCAGCCTGTGAACATGTGCTAGGAAACCCTACATACAAGGTGGCTGTGAGCCAGGTCAGATGCCCCTGGATTCTCCACAGTAGACTTTTTGATGTATACTAAGTTATAGCATTTAGGTTCCCAGTAATAGCCATGCAGGCAGGGATCTGTGTATGAATTTAGTGCGTTTTCCTTAGGATATCAGCCTAGTTTACAGAAATCCTCACACAGCTAGAATACACACACAAAAAGGCAATCTCTAAAATACCAGGGTTGGTTTTTGTCTAGTTTTTCATCATGGCAATCATTCTCAAGTCCTCTACTTGCCTTTTGCTAAAGTTTTGAAGCAACAAGGAAAGCCCTAAAGCCCAAGTATGTTATTAGTTGCCTTTTTTGTTGTTACCATAATAAAACACTGACCACAAGCAAGTCACAAACAAGTGAGTTTGTTTTGGCCTGGGGCTTGAGAAGGAGAGTCCATAATGGGGAGGAAAGCGTGGCAGCAGGCTTCAGGAGCAGGCAGATCATCTTTATTGCTCAGGAAACCAAGAGAGTGAACTAGCAGTGGGCCAAGGCTTTAAACTAAGTTTCCTTCTAGTGGTGTACTTGCTTTAGCAAGACTCTGTCCCTAAAGGTTCCATAACCTCCCTAGGCAGCACCACAGCCTGAGAACTGACATGAGCCTATGCGGGCTTTTGTTCACACTGACACACACACACACACACACACACACAGAGTTACACTCACTTCTCATAATCTGTAATTTCTGAATACTTTATTGTGCATTACCTGCATGAACTCAATAGGCCTTTCAAGATTAGGCTCTGACCACGACCCAGAACCAACTGAGATCAAAATAAAGAACTAGAGCAAAGGCAAAATGGAAACTGTGAACAACTCTGTCATATAGCTGCCCACATGGAGACACACATACCTATGCTGAGCACCTGTTTGTGGTCATCCCCTTCCTTCACACCAGGGATCACCTTCCTGTGGGTAGCCCCAAACCCCACATATACCAGTAGCCCTTTGTCCTTGGGGAACTTTGAGGGTTTTGATAATGACCAGGCTTCTGATGTATATAGCTTAATGCTTGTTTGACTCTATACTGTCTTAGACTTTCCTTTGACATAGTCAGAGCCAAGATACCAAAGCGAAAAGGCTAACAAATTGGACAAACTCCAAAAATGTCTGAAGAGAAGATAATTCAGATTAACCAGCACATCTTGAATACTCTTGAAATGAAGAGATAAAAACATGCTGCCAGGAGGAAGGGCCCATTGTGATTGATTTCTCACAAGTCACTTCCTGCACAATGTCCTCTTCCTGGGATTCCTGCATTGTTTAGGTTGAATGCTATAACCCTTTTCTTTAATAGCTAATGAAGAATAAGATTTATATACCATAACTTTAATTTTTTCAAAACCTACTTTTAATGATAGTTCTTAAACACTCTAACCTCCCTTTTAGTCTACCATTTACCAGAGGTAGTAGAAAAGAAAGGATACAGGGGAAGTAGGCCTGTTTAGAAAAGGTTCTTTGGAGGGCTCCCACTTTTTGTTTTCTGGAAATCAGGCAGCAGTTCGGTTTACTAGAGTCAGCAGCAGCAGCTCAGTCCAGTCACAAACACTTTACAGATACACCAGCAGAGTCAGGAGAGCAAACAAGAATCAGCAGACTTGGCACTACCTAGCCCCTAGAGAAAGCCAGGCCTTAGCCTTGGGACAAGTCAGTAGGAGGGACCAGCAGGAACACCAGAAGTTCTCAGCTGTGCCTCTCTTAGCAAAGTAAAGATCAGTGAAGATGCAAGATCAACAAGTGTTGCACAGCTAGCTCTATAAGCAAGCTAGGCTCAGTCTCTATCACTGTCCATTGAGTCCTATTTATACCCCCTCCAAACATCACATGTCCTTCATGTGTCTTGCATCAGCACTTGCGTCTGTCTCAGCTGAAATCATTCTGCCAAACAGTCCGAATCCACCAAAGCAGCTAGAAGTTTCTAGGTGTGTTTCTCTGTACAGAGTCTTGATAAATGGAGCTCAAGTATACAATGTAAGGGAGGCCAATACATGCATGTTGTTAGCAAAGCAGCCTTCATCATGTGTCCTTTTAGATGCTTGCTTTATTTACCAGGACATCCTGTGTCTATATCAGTCAAATGTTCCTTCACATGTCTGCCTTAGCTTTTCACCTGTGTCCACTTCAGGAAAATAGTCCTTCACGTGTTTGCCCCAGCAAAACACCATCCAACACAACTGACTCTCCAAAGAGCCCTTGCACTTCACTTCAATATACTATAAAAATATATCCCCTTTAAATGTGAGAGTTAACTCAAATGTGGTTACAAATTTGGGCAACTATTGACTTAGTTCAAAATTAGAGCATTTCTAGAACTTTGGGGATACCAAATGCTCATAACCAATGTGTTCCTGTTCCCAGTTCTAAGCAACCACTAAGTTACTTTTTGTATTTACTCAATTTTTTTCTGCATTTTTCAAAGAAGTACAATCATGTGATTTGTAGCTTTTCATGTTGGCTTCTTTTGCATTTAGCATAATATTTTTATATTCTGTTATGGTGTAATATGTATTAATATCCCACATTTTTTAATGGCTAAATATTCTGTTTTATACATATACCACAATTTATGTGTGTACTAATTGATGATCATTGATTTGTTACAATGATTACATTTTGGTTACTATAAATAAATTTGCTATGAGTAATTTTGCATATATCTTTATAGAGATGGCTAGTTCCATTTCTTTTGGGTAGACTTTGCAGAGAATTGATGGGTAATATGGTAAATCTATTCAACAGAAAACTTTAAAATAATATTTTCCACTTCAGTGTTTGGGTTGAAACATTAATGTCATCCATATGGAAAATGATGTGGCGTTCTAGAATTGATGGGCCATGTATTTATTTGTGCACACATGGGAGGGAGAGGTAGCTAGCAGGTAGATAGTCCTGGGTGTTTCCACCAACAGCAAGAGACAACTGGAAACAACCAACTCAACCTATTAACTTTACTGTTTAAATGATTTTGAGGGGACAGACTGGCATGAGGTAGACAATATTTTGGCACATGCTAGTACATCCAGAACAGTGGTCATAGTTTGGCCCTTTGGTTGAGTAGAGTAAGGTGAGCAAATCAACAGAGCACGCTGCTAATAGAGACATCTCTATGGGTAGGTTCTGTTGAAACAGCCTTTCTCTTTGCATAGAACCTAAATAATTATTCCTCATAATAAAGAAAGTTTTCTATGTTGCAGTGATAATGGGTTATTTTAAGATGTACCCTGTTGCGGGAATATACCCTGCCATGCTGTATTTCCAGTCTTTGACTTGGAGATTCAATAAACCACATCTTATCCCATCTATACTACTTCTAAGTAAATATAAGTCATTGCCCTAAATGTAGTCTTGTAAAACCTATCAATACTTTAAGCAAAATGTAGCTGATTGCTGCTTGACATCTAAGTAATGTGTGTAAACTCTCACCGCCTGGTCAGCTTAGTAGCTCAGATATCATTTAGTCCATAGATATAAGATTGTGTGTGTGTGTGTGTGTGTGTGTGTGTGTGTGTGTGAGAGAGAGAGAGAGAGAGAGAGAGAGAGAGAGAGAGAGAGAGATTCCCTCAGGAAATTAGCCAAGTGAAACAGGGCATCCTGGGAGGTAAAAGCCCTGTAAACCTCACAGGGTGAGCTTCCCAAACTGTGTGATTCAAATGTTCATGAACTAGAGATAGTTCCTGGTGGAGATGAGAGTATTCTGTTCTTTGTTTGCACTGGGTGTGGGCTAAGCTTGAGTTCTGCCTGCTTGTGTTTATTTCTTTTGTATTGGCTTTTTTTTTTTTTAATAGCAAAGAGGCAGGACAATGTGTTTATATTCATAAGATGACTCATGCATGAGAGGTGGATTGTAGAGCTCAGTGCCATATAAGGTACACATGCATGGCGAATAATGCAACAGGGCACACAGCAGGAATGCCTCTGTCATCCTGGCAATGCTGGGTTTCCAGCAGACTCCTCATATGTGGCTTCCTACTGGCGCCTTAATATTGTAGTAAAGAGATGGGATCCACATGGGGTAAAAGTTGTGCCAAATTTGTACATCAGTTTTATGAAACTAATAGTAGTTTTATTTATACTAGTAGCCATGTCTTGAGAGCTATCTACAAATATTGTAAAGGAAAGGAGACATGTTTAGAGGTGTGTGGTTAAGAATGAAAGTGAAGGATTAACCAGGGCAACTAAAAGACTGCTAACTGCAGCCAGGAGAACAACTGGGTGTCACAGAAGTTCGTCGTCCATCTTTCCCTATGTTCTGCCTGTTCCAGCTCATCTTGATTCATCAGGTTTCCATTTTCTATCCAACTTAATGGGGACTTTATCTGATAAGCTGCAAGAAAACTGTCACTTGTGCTGGGTTAAGTGCTCTGTCTCAGGTCACCTTGCAAATCACCTGTGTATGACTTTTTACCTATCTGCTTAGAATGAGTGCCACCTCCATCAGTCTGGAAGTAGATGGAAAAGTGGAAGGGGTGGTCAAGTGGATCTGTCAGGTTGATGTATCAAATGAGTAAACAAAATGCTGGCATGGACATGCCCAGGGAAGGAGGCTGATGTCAATCTTTGACAGGTGTTTAAGGATTGTTCAATTAATGTTGATAGAGTTTTCTTGAAGATACAGGGCAGAGACATAAGGTTAAAATGCTCATGGGGTTAGTAGCTAGACATTGGCTTGTTGTATCACAAGATTCCATGGTTGGCTAAGTCAATCAGCTCAGATAAAAACCTCTGTAAAGAGGATCTGGGGAGATGGTTCTGCAGTGAAGAATACTTACTGCTCTTGCAGAGGTCATTGGTTTATCTCCCAGCACCCACACATCGACTTAAAACAATAACTTAATTCCAGGCCATCTAGTACTATCTTCTGACCTCTGTGGACACAAGGCATATACATGGTGTGTGCACATGCATGCAAGCAAAGCACTCATACACATAAAATAAAAGAAATAAGTATTTTCACAAATAGTAGAAACAAAACTAAGTTAAAATTTAAAATGCATATTTGGTTATTACAGTCACTCTGATATTATTGTACAACATGGCTGTAGTTTAGTGGTCTGAGTACAGATGATGATGTAAAAGTAGCCAGAAAGATGTATGTAGGTTGCAGGTCGACTTTAGGTCTTTTCTATAAAAGACTCAAGCAGTCATGTGTTTTGTGTCTTGGTATGTGCCAGGTTATGAGAGGGTCAGGGGTTAAGGGATTTCCTGGAACTACTCTGCTAGAATCCTGAGGGGGAGACTTTTCAGATGAGAACTGCTGGGCAAGAGCTGTTTCTCCAGACTCCACTATACACTGCCTTCCACTTATGGGTGTGGGTGATCATTTCATAGGACCTTACATACACTGAAAAATGAAGACTAAATAGCAGAAAAGAAAACATATCTCCTGAGAAGTACTGTGTCACAGTTTTTCCTGTATGTAAAAGATTATAGCATGTATCTACATTTCAGTCTTCGATTGTGTGGGGACAAAGTATGGAAGGAGGGAAGCATTTGTTTACTGTATGTGTGTAATAACTTTGCTTTCTTGATACATCAGGGATGAGCCAGGGCCTTTGGCTCAGAAATGATGAACTCTGGAGTAACTTCTAAATAATCTTCACTGCTTACTCGGCTCAGCCAAGTTCTGAAGCTTTTCCATCACATGATTGATAGAGTAATAGTCCCTTCATTTAAAATAGCTGTCAGGGGTTTTAGAATTATCAGAATAGGAGTAGAATTCTAATACCTCTTCTTATTAACTTAGTTAATGAGATAATTTCTAAATGGGAAAATAATTCAAAACTCATGTTAAACTGAAATGACTTTAGTTGTTTTCCTTTCCTGTCAAATTATATGTAATTTGTCCTTCCAGAACTGTAAATAGCTCGTGTGTGTGTGTGTGTGTGTGTGTGTGTGTACGTGTGTGTGTATTTATATGAAGCTATTTTCATATAAAGGGGGACAGAATCCCTCTTTTCCCTGGGAGTCTAAATAGCTAATGCTTAGATATAAGCAAATTTATAATCAAAATTTTTAGTATTTAAAAAAACAATATACCAAAGACAGTCCTATAAACAGGTAAGGCCAGCCCTTGTCAGTGTGCACAGCTTCTCGTGTCCCAGTGGAGTGACATAGCAGCTTCTGGCTCCCACCAGCTTTAAATCATAGAAATTTGATTTCTTTTTGCATGGCAGAAACAAAGGCAGTCCCTCCGTCTGTTGTGGTGTTGCCATAGGTGATTGACCCGTGCAAATATCTTCTTCATGAAGTGTGAATCACCCACTGTGAAATTTACCAGGCCCTTAGAAAATGCTTTTGCTAAAACAAACAAAACAAACAAAAACAATGACTCCTTCCTTGAACTCCCAGGTAACTAAAGGCAGGATGGCAGTCCAGCAGCTCAGCCTTCACTTTGGCTTTTTTTCTTTGGTTCAGAGATTTGCTTGACTCAGCCTACTATACTATCTTATGCCTCTTCAGACTATTTTCAAGACTTGCGCTCAGGCATTGGTGGGTAGGACTGACACAGAGACAGAGGAGACCATACCTTGATGAAACTACTTAGCTGTGTGTACTTCTTATCCACACTCACTTCTTCCCTGTTTAAGCCTGAAGATGGTCTTGTCCCACTGGACTGCTTATCTGTTCTTCCCAAGTGTCTGCACGGATTACCTCTCATTCTCTACTTTTTGTCATTGCTTGTCTACTTACTGTGCAGAGGCCGATGGCCTAATGTAGAATCTTGGCTTTGGCCCTCAAACTTTGCTTACAAAGTTAGACCTCTTTCTTTAGAGTCACTGACCCATTTTAGGTTTGCCACCTTCCACCAAGTAAAGAGAATTTACATGTCTATTATCCACTCTGTATGTAGTGAGGCATTTCTTTTAGAGCTTTAAATGGTGCTGATTTGTATTAGTTTATTTTATAATATTTTATTAGATTAAAATTAATGTTCCTTTTGCTTATTTTTAAGGTCATGTGATATCATAAAAATGAACATGATATAGAAACTGTGGAATAGGATTAATGCATATGCAGCAACGCCAGCTCCAGCCTGGATACTTTGCTCTGCACATGTGTCCCAATGCTGTACAAGGTCATTCACTGGATGCTAGGTGCATAGAGGTCAGCTCTGCTGCAGCAGTTGCAGGTCAGGTTTGATAAAACCTTCCCAGATTCGCTAATGTAATACCTCAATCCTTAAACATTATATTAGTAACATTGATTATTTGATTAATGATTATGTATTTATGTTAATTTTATTTAATGTTTATTATTTAAGTTGCTTTCTTAGTGGTGAAGAATTTTATAGGTAGATTGCATGTGGCTTTTACCCAATATTACCGTTAAGTGTTATTTTGATTGCATTTATTAGGCATTACAAGAAACATCCTCCTCATTAAGCTTCACTAAAATCAGTTTAAAATGTATATAGATTAATGGGAAAATTATAATTTATATTAGTTGAATGAATTACAGTTAAAAGAATTATTTCAGTATAATATAGTATCTGATCATCAAGCTAACCATTTGAAAGAGGGAGAATAAGAGTTTCTGAGTTGAAATACATTATAGACTAGGTGTTAAAGTGAAGAGAAAAACTCAGGTCTCCATTCTGAGTTTGATGCTTTTCTAAGTCAATAGTGTTGGAAAATAATACCTGGAAACTGAGACTATCTTGAGTTCCCAGTTCAGACTGAGCCCAGGACCTACTGTATAGGGAAGTTATATATATATATACCAGATACTAGAAAGTCTTATCAAGGGAATAATAGGGCGTTTTCCTATTACATGTGTGCAAACTCATCATTGTCGGTCAAAGCTGTAATCCCAGCATGATTTCCCATGGACTCTCTGGCTCATCTTTCTGTGCTCCCAAGTGATCAAGTGCTCAAACACTGAGTAATGAGAACAGCCAAATACGGTTAGGAAACGAAATTTGCTGTGAAGAAATGTGCAAGCCTCGTGCCCCAGAGGCACTTTCCAGAGGCTTCACCTGGGGCCCGATCATACTGGGATTGCTGTTTGTGCTCCTAAAAACGTTGACTTGAAACGTGTAAGTAGAATATCCATTTTTTCTTAGTCACCGTAAATCAGCCACAGGTTAATGAACAAATTCTGTGAGGAGGAGGAAGAAGACTGTGAATACAAGCTCAAGGCAGCTCTGCATGCTCCTGACAGGGGCTTTGGGTATAAGGGACCATGGGCTTAGAAGGACTCATAAAGACGTTCACCTTCCAGCAATCCAGCTCAAGAAATCTGCCCTGTCCTGTGTTCGATCAGGAATAAGATTCATAAGATGGAATAAGACTTTCCAAATAGTGAATTTTGACCCCTTAAATAATCAAAATTCATGACAGTGTGGCAAGAAACTGTTCTGAAACATCAACAGATATATTTCTGATCCTTATCAAGGGTCCTTTGCCTCTTGAGGTTCAAACTCATATGTACACAGAAAGAATCTGTGTACCTACACGTAAGATGGAGTTTATACCATATGTAAATCAAGGCTTACCATAACCTCTTCTTTATCCTCACAAGACTTGAAACCAATTATCCTCTTTGAAAAATGAGGAAGGAACAAAGTAAAATAAACAATAGAGATACGTGCTACTGAGATAAAAGATTGTCATCCTAGTTCTTTCTTAAAAAGGGCTCTTTAGAAAGATTAAATATGGCAATTTTGAAAGGGAAGACTTAGGGAACAACTAAACTAAAAACTGTACAAAGTACAGCAACTCATAAGAATGTCACAATTCAATCAAATATGACATAACTAATATTACAAAAATAATCAATAGATAGAAATTATTCTGGAATGTGTTGGGCTAACTAGCTAGATCAACTTTACTGGGTGGCTTTTATCCACTTGACAAAAACCTAGACATATCTGGAAAGAGGGAATCTTAACTGGCCAATGGCTCCATGAGATTGGTCAGTAGGTAAGTGTGTGGGTTACTTCCTTGAATAGTGATTCCTATGGTCAGGCCTACCTCACTGAGAGTGGTGCCACCCTTGGGTTGGTGGTCTTGAATGGTATAATAAAGCAAGCTGAACAAGCCATGGGGCCAAGCCAGTGAGCAGAGCTTCTCCATGGCCTCTGCATCAGTTCTTGCCTCCAAATTTCCACCTTGAGTTCCTGCCCTGATGTCCTTGGATGACGATGCACTGCTTGTTAACTGCAGGATGAAAATAAACTCTTTCTTCCACAGCTTGCCTTTGGCTATGGTATTTGTCATAGCTGTGGGAATCTAACTAAGACATCAATGCTCAATAGATTAGATTAGGTGAATTCAAAGAGCATCGGAAGACATGGATTTATTGTTTTCTTTAGGTTGTGTCTAAATAATACTTCCTGGGGCCATCATTAATTATGCTACCTCAGAGTAAGCTACTAAGTACTCATTTTTTTTCTAGACATGTTCTTTGAGCCCTCAAAAAAACAAAAAGTAAGAAAAATCTTGTCACTCGGAGTTTCCGGATGTAAGTAGCAGGAAGCAGAAATTAGTTATTTTAAAAAGAATAATTTGTTCCAAGAATCTGAGAAAGTTTCAAAGATCAAAGCAGAGGCTGGAAACCAGGCAGGAGAGAGAGCAGGAGCCAGGCAGGGAGCACAAACGTGTGATGCACAGATGGCTTGTCAGGCTTAGCAGGCAGGACTGCAGGACCGAGGCACACAGACATTGCCCTTCCCCTCTGCTGAGATGTAATTTATATTTAAAGGGAGACATTGTTTCACGTGCCTGCCATACGAACAGGGAAAGGATAGAATTCCTTGACTGACAGTGCCACCAAGCTTAATCCAATGGTTCAGAAGGATTGCCCCCCAAAGGAAGCCTGGAATCTATTACCCAAAATGTCAAGAATTAGCTGTACAGGACTAACCAATAGCACACATTCCCTGAAAACTATGAGGCATTTTGACGTGTGGATAAATAACAGATATTCTCAAATAACTATGCAGTCACTACTTAGGACTTTGATCCTTTTTCTTGCTTTTTCTGCTCAGCTGCTTCCATTTTCACAAAGGATGTCAGAGTAGCTCTCAAGCTTTGATTTGCCTTTTAGAAGATGGAAAACTTAACAGATTCTAAGATGCTAAGATTGGGTTTGAGCCAAAGATACTAAGTGCTGAAGATTAATACTTGGCAAGTGACCATGAATTCTCCTTTCCAATCCACTTGGAAAACAATCCCAATGGCTCCCAACACACACAAACACTCACACACACACAGACACACACATGCACAAACACAGACACAGACACACACTCTTTATGAAACTTCTGTAAACAACTTTTAACAGAATGGCTCCTGTCATAAGGGAGACTAGGGAAACTCTGCCACTGAACTATCACCAGGAAACTTCATGTCTGGAACCCCACCTACTCCATTCAAATTGAGTAAGGCTTATATTTAGAGTAAAAATATTTACTAAGGTAAATGACCACTCGCATTCACGACCTAAGACTCAAAGGTGGCTAAGTATAAAATGTCTAGCTTGTAGTAGACTTAAGTTATGCCTAGCATTTTAGGGGACTATCTGAACCAATGTACTGGCTTTTCAATTGGCCAAAACAACTAGCAACTGCTTTTTATGTAAATGCATTAATCACTCATTTATTTATACCATTTATTAGAAACTAATTATTATAGGACATTCAAAACTCACTTAGGGACCTATTCATTTAAAAATCAATTACACAGATTGCATAATGTACTAATTAGTCTAAATGATTTTATGCTTTTGGAAAGTATTTGTAATTTACAGAATATATCCTGATAAGTTAATAGAAATGATGTGTAAATAATTCAGTAACTTTTATCTTTATTCATGTAAGTTCTTGTAGCAGCACTGGATATAAATATTAGATATGAGGGCATTGAGGTTGTGGCAACTTATCTTTCTACTTACCTCATTATAAAGTAATTGAGGGCAATTGGCAGATTTAGCACATGCTACTGGTTCCAGTTTCTTCATTATATCTAATCTGAATCATAGCAATAGATATCAGACCCTGATTGCATAGACTCACCAAACAGCTGTATTGACTCACTGAGATGCGCATAGAATGTGTCCACATGCCCACACACATATAGCAAACATGGATGCTAGTTAAAGCAGGCAAAAGAATGATCCCCAAATCATCTGAGTGAAAGCACCTATGTCCATTCTGTGATACATCATCTTGCCCCAGTGTCATCTTCATATTCAATTTACCATCCAATTCCCATAGCATATACCATAGCTCATCCATAACACCATTCAGCTGTGTCTCAAGTATGCAAATATCATTGGGAAAAAAACCCCATAACCATATAATGTCATTTTATAGTAGTTCCTACTATGCCTCATACTTCCTCCTTAAAGGCTCATCAAAAACTTAACTGTTTATTTAGTTTGGGCACTGACACTTATTCTTTCTAGTGGGAATGTATGCAAATGAGAAGATTAAAGGTCAGGGCAGGTATGTAGGAAAATGAGAATCCAAAGTCACTCACTGAGAAGGATCAACTGCTAGATCTTGGGGCGGGGAGGGGGGGAACTCTAGCCTGAATACCTAGGAGCTCTATAGCTTTGCAATGTTGGTTTTTGTGCCCCTCTTTTCTGTCTGGATGGAATGTACAATGAAATGTAAACTACAGCCAATTTGTAAGAGAAAATAGTACTGGATTCATTCAGCAGAGGATAAAAAACACATGTATGTCAAAAACAAATTTCATGCTCAGATCCATGACATTTTTCACAGTTTCCAGATATTCCTGTGACATTCCTGGACTCTGGGATATTTTAACTACCTTAGAGCAAAGCTACTGTTAAACACATAGGCCATGGCACTCTGATTATATCAGAACTTTGATGTGTATTTAAATGTTTAATGCTCCATAGAACTCCAGAACATTTAGGGAGATTACTGGTCATCAGGAAATATAACTACCAACCAAATAGTCCCTAAACAAATATCTTCTAAAGCAAGAATTCAGAATGTTTCAAAATATAGCATCTGGTCAGCCTTATAATTTAGCAGCAAAATTTGATTTTGAAACACTAAAATTATATGAAGACAAAACTAATCTCGGCAGTAAATGTTTGCATTTGCGTTTGCTCAGGCTTCCAATCACGGGCATTCATCCCCAGCAGTCAGAAAGCCTTTTCTGAAATTCAATCAACATTGTTTTGCTACTTAAGTGGTATTTGCTTTCAGTTTCAATTTGTTTGTTTGTTTTTTCCTAAATTTGTAAGACTGATTGTTTCTTTTTTGAGAAAGTAAGTGACCAAAAAGAATGCCAACGGGTTGGATTGAATGTCTCTTGGTGAGATCGATGGCATGCCATGCCTGTGCAATGTAGAACAGATTTTACTCATAATCTACAGGGTTTCTTCTAAAACATGGGACCTTCTGTTAAGAAGTGCTTATGTTAATGAGATTCATTTAGATGGATGACACAGAAAACTTCCATAGACCAGCATTATGACTATGAAAATGAACCATCACGAATGACTTACTTTACAAAATGGTGAACATTAGGAGAAAACCATGCCCTCTATAGATATAACACCTAGTAGATAAGGACCTTCTCTTAAGCAAGACATCACTTTTACTCATTTTCATAACTGAGGTTTTTAGATTACTAGGTCGAGTGCTTAGTAGGCATGCAGAAAGCCCTGGGTTGACTCCTAGCACTGCATAAACTAGCATGGTGCTTAAGTCTGTTATTGCAGCACTAAAGAAGAAGCAGGAGGGTCAGAAGATTATCATCTTTGGTTACATAATGAGTTCAAGACCAGCCTGAGACCCTGATTATTATTATTATTATTATTTTTTTTTTTTGAAAGAGTAAGAAGAAGACACTATCTAGACAGTCAAATAAATATTGATTTGGGGTATTAATTCTTTCCTCCATCATTACTGCTTCCATGTTATAAGTATTTGACTGAGGATATTTTTTCCTAATGATGTGACACTCCGAACAGAACTGCGGGTGTCCTAGTTCCACAACACTAAAGGCTCAATGAAGGAGACACCTGGGAAAGTGTGAGGACCTAGTAAATAGGGACATCTCAGAAACACACTGGGAGGCCAGGAATTTCCATCAAGCTTAATAAGATAAGCTCAGGAACTTTGGGAAGGTGGTGGAACTCTCCGGAAGGGAGAGGCTAATTAACATTCCTCAGACCACAGGGTGAGAACCAACCAGTGGATGGGGACACATTCTGCAGGGTGGACCTTCCCCACTTTCAGACAAGGGAACTCCTTGCCACCTCATTCCCTGAAGACCAATCAGTTTAAAAAGTCACATTATTTTGCCAATCACATTGTGTCTAATGACTGCTGCCCTGAAAATTTTATGAAAGCTCACTGAACAAGCTGTGTAGGGTGGCCACCTCTCCTTAGGGTCTGGGACAGCCCCAGTGCACTGGAACATTAGAAATCCTCTTGCTTTTTGCATCAGGCTCCATGTGATTCACTCAGGGGATGTCCAGTAAGCTAAGGCTCCACGGAGTCTTACAAAAGAGACAGAGGTAAAGAAGCAAGCCAAGCCAAGGAGTGAGTCCAAGTTCTCAGCCTGCAGAAATCACAGCTGGAGATAAGACATTCTGGCTACCTTCACTTGTGAGAAGCACCAGGGCTGCTGAAGCCCTTGTCTGGGTGCTGGGCTCCTGCCTGGACTTAGTAAGAGAGTACATTTGATTTCCGGCAAACATTGCCTATAGAAACCCAGACACATGCTCTGAGAGCAGAATGCAGACTGAGACATGGATACAGACAAATCTCTTTGTGCTCATGGAGAGCAGCCTTTCCCACAGGGGTAACACCCCCTTGATGGCTTTCAATTTTTTTTTCTCTTCAAAAATCCTTGGGATTCCTATTAAAGACTAGAGAGATAGAAGTGCTGAGAGAAGATGAAGGAATGATTATCACGATTTGCAATATTTGCCTGAGAAGCTTATGAAGTTGCGTTAAGTTATTATATGGGTGAAAGTTAGACACATTGATTTCTAAGTTCGTGTGTGTGTGTGTGTGTGTGTGTGTGTGTGTGTGTGTGTGTATGTGTGTGTGTGTGTGTGTGCATGAAAGCCAAAGTGATGACACTGCTAGAGAATTTAGGAATATTTAAAAATTATTATGAGTCACACTTAAACCTTTGGCCCTCTGCAAATGGGCTGTAGTTGCGGAGCCTGGGGACTCCTAACAGTGGGAAGGAGGTATCTATTACTCTTTAGCTGGCTTTTGAGACTTCCTCTTACTGGACTGCCTCATCCAGCCGTGATAGAAAGATTTATGCCATCTTCATTTTATTTTATTTTGTTAATTGGTTATTTTATTTGTTTACATTTCAAATGTTGTCCCCCTTCCAAGTTTCTCTTCTGCAAGCCCTCAATCTCATACCCTTCCCCCTGCCTCTATGAGGGTGCTCCACCACCCACCCACCCACTCCCTGGCATTCCCCTACACTGGAGCAATCGAGCTTTCAGGACCAAAGGTCTCCCCTCCCTTTGATGCCAGATAAGGCCACCCTCTGCTACATCTGCAGCTGGAGGCATGGATCCTTCCATGTGTATTCTTTGGTTGGTGGTTTAGTCCCTGGGAGCTCTTGGAGGGGCTGGAGGAGGGTCATATTGCATCTTGATATGCCATGATCAGTTGATATTCATGGGAAGCCTGCTCTTTTCTGAAGGGAAACAGAGGAACTTTATTTCAGAATTGTATTTCTTCTCTACACCATAAGAGTTGTGCTCTTGTCGTAAGAGTATCAGATTTAACAAACATGAATGTCGGATGCTTAAGTAAAGGTTTCAGATTTGAAAGAAAAAGTTCTTTATTATATGCATTATTCTATGTATCTGGCACATACTTAAACTAAAAAGATGAAACTACCCTAATGAAATTCAGAGTTAAGCATGTGCCTATTTTTATCTGATCATGCTGTCTGGCCTCTGGTCTCTGCTTAAGTGGGTGGTCTGTTTGACAGACATCTTCTAAATGATTTATGCTGGTTAGAATCACGTGCTTTTCAGGCCCACAAGCTCTCAGGGTTGCTGTGGCCTCACACTTCCCCTAGACATAAGGGATTTTGCTTTGGTGGCAAATTACAAGACCCAGGACAACAGATGATTCCAGTGACAGACATGAGTAACTTGCCCTGCACATGGTGATAAGGCCTTCATTGTTTAGAGTTTTAGCTATCTGTTAAAGAAACAGAAAGACAATAGTGAATGTCAACCCTTCCAACTAAAGTTCTATAGTGGAGAGCTGAAAGTCTTGGACAAAAAAATCTTACTCTGTTAAATACAAGCTACATGAGTAGAGACAAGCTGTTGAACTCTGTACACAATGTGTATGCACATCTGCATGCATTTATGCTTGCCTATGTGTGCTTTCTGTGTAGGCTTGAGATCAACTTTGTATGTCTTCTATCAGTCTCCATTTTATTTTTGGAGACAAAGGTCTCTCACTGAACTTATCATTTAAGCTAGACTGGCTGGATAGAAAGATTCCTGGGTCCACCTACCTGTCTCTTCCCTCTCATGGACAGGATTACAGACGCTTGCTATTATGTCTGGCTTTGACATGGATGCTGTGGATCTTAACTCTATACCTAATGCTTGCACAACAAGCACATAGTCACTGAGTTGGTCTCTCTAGCCCCAAGTTTTTGAACTTCTCTGAGGCTTTGTTTGTTTGTATTTTACTTTTAAATCGGAGATAATGATAGATACTAATAGTTACTATAAGATGGTCGGTAAACGAAACGGCATTCGGAGTCCTTAGCAAAGCACTGTATTTGCTGTTTCTATTACCACTTTTCCTGTTGCTACCTCTAGCCTGTTAACTACCCTGGCAATATGTGTAAGGCACTGGGGCAGACATTATAGAGCAGTCGTTAAGGAGCTCACAGGCTGTTTGGATACAGACCAGCTCTTAAGGAAATAAAGAACAATACAAGCCAGTACCTCTTAAGAGCCAAATGAGGGCCACAGATGGAGAAGCTGCAGGAGTACAGAGGAAGGAGGTACATTGGCCACATCCCCAAGGGCACATGAGGGTAGAATGGGATGTCCTACCATCTCCCTTGGGAACTCTCCTCTTAATAGACACTTCCAAATGCAGATTTCGATTACTGTTCTAACTATCCCAGCTGCCTCTGTGTCTTCCAACTTTACCAGCAGCACCTTCCATCTCCTCATTAGCAAACATAAGTGTGCTTCCCGGAATTGCCTATCACCTTCCCCAGGTTATATTGCTTTCTGGATCTTTCCGAACACAACTGAGACTCCATTGATGGTGCACATGTTCCTTTTTCACTGTGTATATGTATTTACCTGCATGGCTGTCTCCTTTCTGTTCTCCTGGAGAGTCCTTAGATTTCCTTTTCTGTTTTTTTTTTTTAAACTAATTTCTAGACTTACTCTTTAGATCATTTGTATGAGTTGTTTTCATTTATTCTCCATAAATATTTTGTCCCCTTTAAAGCAACTCTATTCCAATAAAAAAGACAAAACAACAACAAAAACAACAAAAACACCAGCCTGGTTCCTGTTATCTCTCATTATCAAAATGATATAGCACTGAAAGATCTAGCCTGTCAATGCTCTATATTGATGAGAATATGGTGGGATTGTCACTTCATACCACCAATGAATAATAACTTTGAATCTGATGTCACATTTTCATTGCAACAAACCAGGAGAAGGTTAAACCAATGTAATGTTTTTAACTAATTGAATTATTTGTCAAGACTCATTGCTTAACATGTGACAGAGGTCTCATTATTCTCCTTAGACTATTTTAAGTAAGTCACTTTAGTAAACTTGAGGATTGAAAAGCTCTCTGCTTTTCTGTCTTCTTGGTTTTGTTCCAGTCACATCCATTGACCTGGTCTTTCTATTTTATGAAATAAATATACACAAAAGACCACATAGAAAAACAGCAGAGATGGATTGGGATTCATGGTGTGGATTTATAATTTATTAGCATACATGCACAGGAACATTCTAAAATAATATTGATAGCCTTAATATTGTGGAAAGCAGGTCTGCAGTTAACAAAATGCACTTCTCTTTTCTAGGTTTGAAGATGACCAGAATGTAAATCATAACTTTTGTCCAAATTTCATGTAGTGTGAGAAGGTCTTAATGATGTTAGAGCAATAAACCATTCTATTAAAGCAGAAAACTTGTTTTGTGAAACAAGCAAATTAATAGAACTGAGGGGCATAAATAACTTAGGTGTTAGAGAAATATTAAGGATACAACTCATGGGCTAGAGAGATGACTCCATGGTTAAGGAGACTCACTTGATTCGCAGTATCCCTGTAGGGCAGTTAATAACTGACTATAGGACTGCGTGACTCTGGTCTCTTACAGCACCTGTATTCACATGAAAATACCCACTCACAGACATTTAAATAAAGGTACAATTAAAAACAAATTTAAAAAATATCCAACAAACAAAAAAGCTCTGCCTGGGAAGCCAATAGGCCTTGAAAATTAATGAACAATAAGATAATACCAACTATTGAGTGCTTTTGTTTTGGAATCAAGGCTAAAAGATGTAGTTCCTAAACTGCATCTCTGAGATGCTTTCATTTCCAAAGAGAATTTACCAATTGGAATAAAATATTTCACGACTCATACAAGGCTTCCTCACCCTTACTTCAGGATGAGTTGGGTCCACAGCAGTAGGATACTATGCTGTTTTAAGCTCTATCAGTCGAGGTCATGAGTTCTTCCATATGAAAAAATAGAAAACTAGTATCCTTTTGGTTAACATTACTGTTAAGAGAATTCATTGGGTTTGCCCAATACATTCTATACATATGGATAAAAATCCCTAATACTTAAGTTGTATAACTAACAAGAATTGGTATTAGTATGATATCCCGCCTAGAAATAACTGATATCAGTAGGTATTCCACTAGAAATAAAAATGAATTGCTTCCTCATATCTGTATATATATGTGTATTTATATATATATACATAAAATCAATTTATAGATATATATAAAATCAAACTGATATGACCAACAACTGGTATTTGTGAACAGATCATAAGATGGCACTGAATAGCAATATAAGCTACATCACCAGTATCTCTTGAGTTTTTGTGTGCATAAAGTAAACAGCGTGCTTATATCTGTTGGAATGACTTAGCTGTCATTTAAGACCAGCATTGCTTTTTATTATTGGCTGATATCTGTCACAAGTATTAAATACTTTTAGGTTTAATTCTCCCCTTATTCCCAATGTTATCCCCAAATTGTAAAATATTGGTTGATATTTCTTCAAGTCTTTTTCCATACAGTGTCATTTGTGTTTGTTTTTTAACTAACTTGGGCGGGGATTATGCTGTCTGTTATCCTTTCTGTATTCAATATGTACAACAAACTTGAAGAGTAATAATGAGAATTCACATCTCAAAGTATCTACCTTGTCTGTTCTTCCTGACTGTATCAGTAAGTTACTAATCATCTGGATTAAAGTAAAACCTATTAAATTGAAATTATTCAGAAATTTCGAACAATTACTATTGCAGTAAATATTAAAATATGACTGGCACACTTCCCCCACTACTCCCCGCTGCTCTGTGCCCTGACGGTCTGGCCAGCTATGCACTGGAGGACAATGGCCATCCTGTTTTTATCTTGTGGAGACTCTTGGCTCAGAGATCCTGAAATGTCTCCACACAGCTCACTAAGTTCCCACTGGCAGGTTGTTATCAGGCCAGCCCCATGTTTCTAATCCCAGACAGCCTTTGTGGTGCACTTCAGGCAAACCCATGCTTTGTTACTGTACCTTTTTCTCTTGAACCT
>NW_022196896.1:24037392-24089892 GCF_008632895.1 Mastomys coucha | reverse complement strand
CCGTCATGGAATACTCCTCTGCAATGAAAAATAATTAAATATTATTATGTACCCAACCTAGTTCAGAAGAAAACCCGTAAGATATACACTGTATAGTTCTACTTACATAATATTTCCCAATGTGTGTGTGTGTGTTATATACATAAGTGTGTTTGTGTCCATATATATATATATATATATATATATATATATATATATATATATATACACAAGTCAAAAATGGGGCTGGGTGTCCTGCCTCAATACTGACTCAATCTGCTTCAGTTATTCCTTTTAGTGTTAGGCTTTGAGACATGACCTGTCACTAAATCTGGAGCAATAACAAACCCCAGGTACCCTCTCACCTCTGTACCATGCACAGTGGATTACAGGCATGTGTGACCATGCTTGGTGTTTTCTGTGGCTTCTGTGGGTTTGAACTGATGCCCACATTCTTTTCCAGCAAGCACTCTTACCTACTGAGCCATCTCTCCAGACCCTATATAATATTTAAAAATTAAAAAGAATTATAGAAGAGACAAGCAGACTAGCAGTGATGTAAGCTGACATGGGAGGTGAAGTGGGTGCCATTATAGAGGGGCAACAGGAGGCACCCTGTGCTGATAAACAGATTCTATATGCTATTGCATCTGTGTCGAGATTCCTGGCTGGGATATCATGGCTGTACATGGTGTTTCCAATATGGGAAATGGGATGAGGAGATTTTTCCGTGTTATATTTTCCAACTTCAAGGCCTCCTGGACTGGCATGCCCATCATGGTGATTGAATGTGAATGTCATGAGTGTCCTTTATATGGCTGAAACAATCACCTTCTAAGTCTTAGTTTGTCTCAAGTCGGCCCTTCCTTTGGCATAGAAGTCAAAAGGATTAGTGGAGTGCTCATCCAATGTCTCTTCCTGCTTATGGTGGCAGAGGAAACAGAATTCTCTAAGATTCTTATGCAAATGAGGCAGAAAAGCAGTGGAGGAGGATGGAAGTCACAAAAAAGATCAAGAAAAGTCTGAGACTGAAAACATAGGATCATAAATTTCTTCTCAGCTTTGCAGGGAAGCTCAAATGGATAGACATTATACAAATTACATTATGCAAATATAGACTCATAGAGGAGTATAGCAAAGCAAGGTGCGGGCTTTGCTGTCTAGTGCCAGTCCTTCCCCAGGCTGTGACTCTGACCAGGAGGGACCTTGAGTGCTGATGTCTCAGGGTCTGACTCAGCAGTGGAAACTGTACCAGTGACCCACTGAGTTCTGTCTTACCCTTTGCTGTTCAGCCCGATGACTCTGGTCATCCGCAGCCTCAAGGAGCTGAGCTCAGCGGCGATCAGGGCCACCTTTACCCAATCAGGTAATAAAACTTACTCATGCTGCTTGAAATAAAATAAGCAAAGAGCAGATGGCAAAAGGACAGGCCATGGTGTGTTTAATCTATCCGTGTTTATGAGGAAGCAATTGTCTTCGTAGCCCCTGAAAACAGAGTAAGGCAAACAGTACAGCTGCTATTTCCAGGACACACATGACACTGTTTACATAGCTAATGTAGGGTGTGTTCTCACTAGACCCTCATCTTGATGAATTCTCCTTCTTGTAACCGGTAATGTAAGCTGGCTTGCTTCTCGTGCAAGGCACTCAACAAAAGGAGGTTGGATAGTCTGCTCAGCAAACAACTCTGAGCAAAATGATGAAGGCAACATTGGACACAGAGAACCCCCAAGACCTGGAGTGGTCATCCATACTAAAAGAGCTGTCAGAGCAACCAGGGAAGTTCGACAGTTCAGCATCGGTGCTCACATGGCTATCACTATGAAAACATAAAGTGGTGAGAGCATCATCGGGATTTTATTCCAAGTTGGTTACCAGGCTGCAGTAAGACAAAAAAAAAAGAAAAAAAGAAAAAAAAAAGAAAAGAAAAGCTTTGCCACTGAAAGCTGGAAGTTTGACTGGGACCTTTTGCCTGGATTTTATCCTTTATTCCAGTTCAGATGGTGACTGAGCAGGTTTTGATGATGTGTCAATTAAGGCCCATTGCTGACTGCCAGAATGGAAAAATAGAAGAGGATCTATGCCTGAGAATGCAGTAGAGCTGGGCGGTCAGAATAAGAAGTCTTAAGGAGTAAGACACTAGAAAGCAACCAAAGACAACTCACCCCAGAAATCTGTTTCATTCTTTTTAATTGAGGGAGGAGGAAACACAATCTACACATCTTGAGAAGGAGGGCATTTAAGTCATGAAGCTTGGGAATGATCTAGAAGAAAACTAGCAGCAAGTCTAACTCCCTTTCCAGGGTCCTATAACCTGAAAAGCATGAGTTCCAAAGAGGGCAAGATGGGGGAGGTTGGAGGGGGGAACCAAGAAATGAAAGCCACTACTTTTTTTTCCCATTTTTTATTAGATAGTTTCTTTATTTACATTTCAAATGATATCTCCTTTCCCAGTACCCCCCCAAAAAAACAAAAAACAAACAAACAAACAAAAAAACAAAACAAAAAGCCCTGTTCCCTCCTCCCTCTCCCTGCTCACCAACCTACCCTCTCCCACTTCCTGGCCCTGGCATTCCCCTACACTGGGGCATAGAACTTTCACAGTACCAAGGGTCTCTCCTCCCATTAATGACCACTGACTAGGCCATCCTCTGCTATACATAAGCTGCTGGAGTCATGAATCCCACCATGCGTACTCTTTGATTGGTAGTTTAGTTCCTGGGAGCTCTGAGGGTACTAGTTAGTTCATATTGTTGTTTATCCTAAGGGGCTGCAAACCCTTCAGCTCCTTGTGCCACTCCTTTTATATACTTAGCTGGGCTCCTACAATGAATGGAAACCACAGTGAAGGAGTAGACTTCCCTCTTTCTTTTGACATCTTTTCTTGATCATACTTAGTCTAGACTGAGTACACCAAATCTCCATGTTTCTCTACTTTTCTGAGTGTTTATCCACAGGAAACTAGTCATACCTCTGAAGAATGTCACACAATTCTCTGCTGCTCTGATCCACAGAAGCCTGACTTGATTACCTGCATTTATTTTATGTCCTTGACACAGATTTTCCTATCAAGTAGAAGGAGCAGATCCCTGGCAAAGCGCCTGAGAGACAAGGACTCTCCGTCCATCCCACGACTTCTCAGAAACCATCCCATTATGGAGGCCTTGCTTGGGAGTAAGTAATCTTGGGAGGACACTGAATTCTGCTGCCTCCTAAGGGGGACTGTCTTCCATGAACCCCTAGAGTTCTTTTTATAATTTGAATTGTTTTTAAAGTATAAAGTGTTAGGCTTTTAAAACTGGGTTTATTGCAAACCATATTACATCATGGTCATTAAAAATGAAACCACCCCCACTGGCATAAAAGTAACACTTGGAACTTCTTAGTCCTGTGGCTCTCACTAAGCTCAGCAGGGCGTGGGTGAACTGGAGGCATCTGGGTAGCATAGGAAGGACAAAGTAGATGTTCAGAGGAATGTTGGCCAGCTGCACCAGCTTGATACCCTGAGACGAGTCCAAGGACACTAGACCTATTGAAACCAGAAGGAGCTGGTTGCCTTTCCGGGGCTTCCTGGACCCTGCTTCCTCTCTCACAGAGCTTCATCCTGTGGGGCACTGTTCTTATTCATGCGTGTCTGACTGGAGTCTATCACTTCACTGAAAATAAGAGTCCTATCCGTACTTCTCCTTTTATAAGACTCTGAGTCTCAATGGCTCTCAGAGACAATGTAGATGACATCTGTGATTGCAATAGGAAAAAAAGCACAGGATTTCTGACATGATTTTCCATCTCAGATGACTAAAGAGATCATCATCAAAGCCCAGAACTCCAACCCTGTCACAAGAGCTGGATGCTTCAGGATTGTTCCTGTCCAGTGTGCAGTGGGTTTAGTACCATGAACAAATGGATTGCGTACTTCACAGTAGTCCACCACACAACCTTAACTTTTAAAGAGACTTACACCCACACTTCTCCTATTGTGGAGACCTGGCTTGGGAGTAAGTCCTGGGGTTGCATGCATTTCTGATACCCAGCATGGTTTCAGGCCCTGCTTTCTTCTATTATCCATGCTTATCATAGCAGTGCCACTACATCAAGAAGTAGAAAATAAATGTAACCAGAATGCAGGCTTCAGAGCCTTTGGGCTGTTGTAAATGTCTGCTTTAGTCTCTGGGCCCATGCTTTACTCTTTCTCCACATGTGTAAAGAATGTGCAGTTTAGAGGTTATGAGGTGGCTTGTTCAAGATGGAGTAGCTATTGTGGAGTGGAACCAAGAGTCAAGCCTAGAGCTTGATTCTAAAGGCCATTTCATGAAAGCAGCTGGACCGGTGAATCTCTGCTAGGGAAATGTACTATTTCATTCACAGATGCAAATGACATACTCTGGACTCTAGGGACAGTGAAAGCTCATGTGGATGGCAGGTGACTCTGGATGCCCTACCCTATACACACAATTCTGCACCTATGGAAATAGAGTGTACCACTATATAAGTGGTTCAAAATTCATTTAAATCCACTCTGGGATTTCCCCCTTTACATGTGTCAAACCCATAAGCGTGAATGTCCTTAGAAGGAAATAAAATGTTTCCAAAGAAAAGGGAGGGAAAGGAGACAAGACTGTTTTCATGTGTGCTATTTCAAAATAAGTGTCTATTATAAAATTATCAATATTTAAAATAAAAGGACTTTAAACACATTAAAAATATAGATGAATAAAATCACGTTCCCAAACCTGGTACCATAAACATTTTGCTATTTGTGCTTCTCTGTCAAATACATACAGACTCTCTCTCTTTTTTTTTTCAGAAAGCAGTATAAAAATAGTTTTTGTAACCAGTTATTTTCTTCTTAAAAATACATTGTACATGTTAGTAAACAATTGCATTTCTCTAGTAGCACAGAGAATTAATTTCTACACAGAGAGATGACAGAAGTTCTGCTTCTTATCTGTTTTTTCCTCTTTACCCTCCGCAAGCCCCAAAATCCAGATCCATCCATGAGAGGAGCAGTAAGTGATGAGCTGAAGTATTTAGTAAGCTAATGTGCAGTGTCCACAGCAGGGGGCCTGCACAGCTTGGCTGATGAGAAATGAACTGCCTGAAGCAATCTTTTAATGGCAACTAACTTCCCATGTTTGATTCCCAGCTTAGCCAACTCATCTACAGTTCAAGCGTGACAAGGCATCCCCAGCACCTTTTGTAGCTTTCGTCTGAGAAGCCAAACAATGTGTTCAGGGCTCTAGTAACCCTCTGAGATCTTGTCTTGATGATTTTGAACCTATATTGCTTGCCTAGGGTCAGTGATCCTATAAAAAGAATAGTTTATGGATAAATGACTTTAACTGGAGCTCTGTCTCATTTTAGTTCTGATTTTGGGTATGTTAGTGATGAAAATTGTTGGATAACGAAATTTATAAATGTCAAAGAAGACTCTTTCAAGAAATTGTCTATCTTACCCTTAATATTTTCACTTTCTTTCTCCCCCCCCCAAAGGTTTTATATCCATTGGTCTTTTAAATTCTTAATGCATTTAAGGTATCTAATGTGTATTAAGCTCCTCCATCTTTGCCTTAAACAAATCCTATTACTCTGTGATTCTATCCTATTACACAGTGATTACTGAACAGAGCTCAACTTAATTGGATATGATCATGTCCCGGTATGAAGAATTATCTGGGAAAGTCGCTGCTTTTTCATTGCTGCCTGCAGCTTTATTTTATATGTAACTTTTAAAACATCTACAGATGTTATACATTGTTTTAAATATTATAGTTCTAAAATGTCTCTAACTTTTTTTTATATCTGTAATAGATTCAGCAAAGAAAATATTCAAAGACCATGTGGTTGCAAGTTACATAGATAAAGAGGCAGGAAAAGGGGGGCACTTAAAGAATACTAGTGCCCTGGTCTTTTCTATAAGTTTTTGTACAGTGTGTGTGTGTGTGTGTGTGTGTGTGTACACTTGTACACACATGCTGAAGACTTATCACAGGGAATCACCTCCTTTTACCTATAGCCCCACCTCCCATAGGTTTTACATCCTGGTTTCCAGGAGACAGAATTTTGAATATGTTTACATTGTACTGTATTGCCTTTTTATTTATTTTTCTTTTAATTTTGAGTGAGACAATCTCACCACTTGGGTAAGAATGGAACTCTCAAAACAAATTTCAAAAGGCTAATATACTCCAGGAAGAGTTGTAAGACTCAAGAAAAAGACAGTGGACTATTGGGTGCACTATTGGCCCCCAAACCAATTAATGCATGGATGTGTTTGTAACTGTGAGAGAAACGTGAACAGCTTATTTCCAGACATTATCTTTCACACAAACTCAGACTTGGGTGATTCACTCTAGCTCTGTAGAAAGACCTAAGATCAATGTTTACTTTAGAGAAAAACTGTGCCAACTACACCTCTGCCTTCATTGTTAGAATTATCTGTAAAGCAGTTTCCCTAGTCTCACATGCACTGCTATTGACTCTTTAGAAGAGTTAGTTTTACAGCATGAAAGGGTTTGTTCTCCCTTAAGAAATTCTAGGATTTTTCTAGAATATCCTGCATTCTGTGTGCTGTGAAAAGCTCTGGAGTCCAACATGTCTTGCTTGAATCTCAGCCCTGTTTTGTGTTTTTGTTATAAAATTCAGCAAGTGTGGTGGACTTTAGAAATCTACTCTTTACCCAATAAAAGTGAGATAACCATAACAACCATCACACAGAACTGTCAAGATAAATGAATCCCACAAAACACTGTCTTAGAGCAGTGCTTGAGACATAATACATTTATTGTTGACTTTTCTAGTTACTGTATTATTCAGTTATTGTATTGTTCTATGATTTTACCCATACTTTCAAAATTCAGTCAAATTAGGCATAATTTTTAGGACCTAGGATTTTAGAAATTTGGTTAAGTTATCCTGGTATGCTAATATTCCTTCTCAATTATATCACAATTTTATATAATTGCCACCAGATATCAAACTGCAGATGTTCCAAACCCTAGAGGAGCTCTTTCATTCATTAATATCAATGCTTCATTGTGGTTTTTGCTTTGTTTTCAATTTGATTCTAATAATACTAAATTAATTTACTCTTGCATCTGGGTGCTTTTGTGGCTTATTAATGACATCAAGGAACAGGTAAGATAATGACTCAAAGAGTACCACAAATTGTTATAGCAAAGGAAAGTTGGCATTAAATAGTTTTAAAGGATAGGAACATATCTGAGCAGCAGATAGAATTTATTTCCTTTAAAAAAAGATTTTATTTATTTTATGTATATGAGTACACTGTAGCTGCCTTCAGACACACCAGAAGAGGGCATCAGATCCCATTATAGATGGTTGTGAGCCACAATGTGGTTGCTGGAAATTGAATTCAGGACTTCAGGAAGAAGAGTCAGTGCTCTTAACCACTGTTCCATTTCTTCAGCCCCAACATATAGAATTTATAGTCCATGAAGTTAGAATATTAACTCATGAGCAGTCCTGGGTTTTCCTCATTGTACTGACTAATACCATGGGAAACTACATGTCAATTATGGAACCAACATGAGTATCCAAGAACATAGGAATAGATTTAGAAACAGTGGTGCATACGTAGAATGGGATTTTTTTCAGCTATAAAGATGAATGAAATTATATTGTATATTGAAAAATGATAAAAATAGATATAATAGAAGATGATCATACTAAGTAAATTAAGCCAATATCAAACAAATTTAGTAGATTATCATATTATCAGTTTTTTATACAGATATGCAAAATCATGTGTGTTTGTAAGTCACAAAAATAGAAGTGAAAATATCTAGAAAAACAGGAGATCAATAGTAAGGAGGAAGAGTGAGAGAGGGGGAAGGTTCTACAGTATAGGGGTATGCTCAACAAATACATGTCTCAGCTCCTGTTCTATTGCTATGAAGAGATACCATGACCAAGGTAACTTGTAAAGGAAGGTGTGTGTTAAACTTATAGTTTCAGAAGGTGACTCCATGACCATCAATCATATCAAGAAGCATAACAGGAACTGGGCAAGCATGGTGCTTGAGAAGTAGTTGAAAGCTTACATTTGATATAGAAATAACAGGCAGGGGGATTGGGAAGGTGGTGTGGGTGGGTCCATTTTCATTCAAACCTCCATAATATGCTTATATGAAAATATCTTAGGTAACATATTACCATAGTCAATGAATATGCACAATGAAATAAAATTTTAACTAAAACAATTAAATTACAAAATATTGTTCCTGAATTCTCATTAAGTATTCATGAAATGCTCAGTAACCACATATGTCTAGTAACAACCATATTGAATGGCTCAGGTGATTGGCTGTTTCCAATCATCATAGGAAGTTCTACTATGCAACATGACTTCATAGAGTGTAGTGGGAAATGGTCAGCTTCCAGGTGGGAAGTGCTTATTGTACAGATCTCCACCATTCAAGAGTATTTACACCTCCTGGACTAAAGTAGCTTGATCACTTGTCACACTTAGAAAACCTATTGAGTTTGCCCCAACTCAGTGGCTTTGCCAATTCTAAAGAAAGCCATGAAATTTGGCTAAGATGACGTCCACTAAGTTGGGTTACCTTCCACTTAGTGATGGCAAAAGCAAAGTCTAAGTTATCAGCCCTTCCTGTTAGGGGAGTAGACAAAGCTAGAACACGGGCACAATAACAGATGTCCCCTAGAGTTGACCTTGTCCTTTGAGGAGCATCAGAATTGTTGATCTGGCATCCACACATCTAATAAAAGATGTAGTGGTTAATAAACAGATTCACGGTTCATGTGACCAAGATCATCACTCTCATTTTGAAGAACTATTTGGTATTTTTAGCTGACATGCACACGTCTGCATAGCTGGGATTAAAAAAAGGATTTTAATTCCTATTGGTTATTAAATTGGTATTGGCTTAAATATGTTATGGCTTTAATGATAAATATAAATAAATATTTTTCGCTAGCTTGGTCAGAGAGTGTATTTTCCTCTTAAACTAATGACTTGTATTTCATTTGCATAAAAATGCAATTCACACATCAACCCACAATTCTAGTAAAAATAGCACCATTATAATATGACAACAATTATTTTATTTTTCAAGCCAGGATGCAAAGGATACAAAGCAAGTAGTGCATTTGTTTTGTTATCTCTCAAAAGCTCACCTGGCATATGCCAATCAGGTAATTGCTTGTGCAAACGGATCATTAGGTGCACAATTACCTCATTTGAAACCCAAATTCAGGGCTGAGTGGAAGCAATCCCTGCATGTGCAATTTTGTGAGTGTACTAATCATTACACTCAATGTGGAAAAATTAGCCCTTGAAGTCTCTTCCCACCTATGGCTTTCTGTTGCTTTCACTGATGGTATCCATTAAAACCAAGCAAACATGATGTGTTTTCTGGACATAAACAATTAGTTACTTTCTATCATGGAGATTGAGTAAACACATGCATAAAACCAAGTTGTGTATGCAAACTTCACCTCATTTAATCCAGGCAGGGTAGTTCTCCCTTTACCTCGGGCTTCAGCTGATATTCAATTTCATAACTGTTTGCATGGAAATGATGGAGACTTTATTCTATTTTATTTTTATTTTTTTCTTTCCAAATACATTTGGCAAAATCTTCCAAGCTGTCTCCTTCATGGCAGGATATTGTCCCTGGCCCATTTATATGCTAATCACTGAAGTGTTACCTTTTACTGACAAGTATTTACATGTTAATTAACTTTGGAAGGATGGTTAGAAATACTAGTTTGCCCTGTTTAACGTGATAAAGGGGATGCTTTTTCTTTTCAAGAAGAGAACAAAGACAGTATCATAAAAGGAAATTATTTAATTACCTCCCCCTAAGAATGAGAAATATGTTTTCCAACCATTTTCTCTATAGAGAAATTCTCCAGATGTGACCTGAGGCACAAAAGGAGAAGAGAGTGAACAGTTTTCCTTTGAATCTGAGTTCCAGGTGAACACATCTGGTGCAAGAATCTAGGTCAGTGAGAGTTAAGGGGCGGTAGTTGGGATAGGGGAAGAAAAACAAGCTTGGGGATTTGGTGTGTTAGTTGGAAATACCAGAGAATGAACTGACTCTATGAAATCTATATGAATGAATTATAAATAGTCTATTGCTCTCTTATTTTATTATACTCATGGTGTCCTCAAATACAGTGAAAGAGAAGGAATCCAAGAGCTGTGACAATGTGATGAAAATGTTGAAGCAAACAAACAAGAAAATAAATAAAGTTGGAGTCAGTGTTGGTAAAAGAACACAAAATTACTTTAAATTTAATGAGCAAAAGGATCTTTAACATCACTCGATGCCTACCAAACAGGATGCTAAAAGGTCCCCTTTCTTACCAAGTATAAAGATGCTAATAGAAGCACATGATTTAGTGATGGCCAGTTCTAATGTCACGATATCCTTAGTAGCCACTGAGGACGGATATCAGGGCTCTGTTGAAGCTCATTAAAGGAAAGCTATTTCTTTCTATCCAAAAGAATAGAATCTACTTCTGACTCTGGATAGAAACACCGCATTTTGATTTGCTTTTGAGATTAGAATATTATATAACACTGTCTCGTCTCTTACGAGTTAATCCACCTGGGCCTGTCAATCACCTGGACAAGAGACTGCTCCTCAGGAAGGCAGATTAAACCTGATTCCATGCAAAAGAAATGGAAGGATTAATTAATTAGTTAATTAATCCCTTTGATGAAATAAATTATCTACACTATATGATATTAAACATAAAAAGGCCTCAAAAATTCTGCCAGAAATCTTCTAAAAATAATCAACAATTTCAGCAAAGTGACAGGATAAAAAATTAACTTATGAAAATCAGTAGCCTTTCTCTACACCAACAACAAACACATTGATAAAGAGATTATGGATATGCTTCCATTTACAATATCTTTAAACACAGTAAATATGTTGGAACAAATATAAGCAAAGGAAGTAAAAGAATTTTATAATAAACAGTTCAAATCACTGAAGAAAGAATTCAAGAAAGACATTAGAACATGGAAAGCCATCCTGTGTTCATGGTTTAATAGAAATAATATTGTGCAAATGACCATCCTACAAAAACATTTATAGATTCTATGTAATTCCAGTCAAAATACCCTTAACATGCTTACGAGAAGTAGAAGAAAAAATACTAAAACAATATTGAGCAAAGGGAACAATACTGGAGGGATTACCTTCCATATCCCAAGATATATTATTGACTTTTAGTAACATATATATATAATATTAATATATTATATATTTAATATACTATATATTTGTATAGTATGCATATATGAGACATAAAAAAATAAAATAGAAGACCCAAATGTGAATATGTGTAACTATAGCTACAATCTTCAAAACTAATGTTGGGAAAACTGCATGGCTATTTAGAAAAATAAAACTAAGCTCATCCCGCACACAAGTTACCTCCAAGTGGATCACAGTCCTCCATTTGAAACCTGAAATGCTAAAGCTGATAGAATAAAACATAAGCAGTATTCTACAAGATCTAGGTGTAGGAAAGGACTTTCTGAACAAGTTTCTATTAGCTAAAGAATTAAGGCCAAAAACTGACAACTGGAACATCATAAAATAGTTTTGTACAATTAAGGAAACAGTCAATTTAGTGAAGAAGAAACTCAATGAGTATAAGAGAATCTTTGCCAGTTGTACTGCTGTCAAAACATTAATATCCAGAAAACAGAAGGATTCAAGAAAACAAATGATCCAGTTGAAAATGGTATAGGGATCTGAACAGAGTCCTCAGTTAAATAAAAATGGCTAATATATATCTCAGAAAAATGTTCATCATTCTTAGCAATTACAGTAGTACAAATTAAAACAACTGAGATTTCTCTCTCACCCCATTTAGAGTAGTGAAGATCAATGAAACAACAGACATCAAATGCTAGCAAGGGTGTCAGGAAAGGGGAATCCACATTCACTGTTTGTAGGAATGCATACTGATGAAGCCAGTCTAGAAACCAGTATGAAGAATACTCAAAAGCTAAAATTAACCTAGCATATCATCCTGTAATACTTCGCATATGTCCAAAGTACTCCACATCCGACTCCATAGGATCTCACCTTATCTTGTGCCTACCTTCATCTGCACATAGAACACTGACTACTTTTTCAGAGGATGTAGGTTTTGTTCCTTGGACCCACATGGTGACTCACTACCATCTCTAACTCTAGTCCCAGGGCTCTGTTATCTTTTTCTGGCCTCTGTAGCACAAGGCACATGCGTGGTACATATATGTATGTGCAAGCACTTACTCATACTCATAAAATAAAATTAATATATACTTAAAATACAGTATTATGAAGAAAGATGCTATTTACAAGTTTTACTGAAAAATGTTTAAAAGATTTGTCCAGCCTAGAACCTGTCCTAGCCATCACGTAGCTCTTTCTAGAATTTCTTCCATGTCTTATAGCCTGTCTGCTTTTTTGATTGAGGAAAAGAATTCCCCGTTTCTTCTTTCTGTTTTCCTTTAAGGTACTGGCTAACTTCTGAGCACACCTTTCAGCACTGCAGGCTTTCTCATCTTTTCTCCATAACCATCCTCGCTCTTTTACCATGCAGGACTTTGTCTGCCACGTGGCTCTAGCTGACGGCCATACTGAATTTTCTTGCTTTCCTAAACACATGATTTTTGCCTCCCTCTTTTCTATCTCTCTCCTCCTAGCAACTGCTGAGATTTCCTGCTTACCTTCCCTGTTACTTTTTTTTTTCAACTTTACTAAAGTTGTCCTCAAGGTTCTCTAAAAAAGGAACCTTGATTTCCCTGGTAATATTCATGTTGTCTTATGAACTCATATATGTGTACATTTTCCTCAGTAATACCATAATTTCTTGAAAATTTCACCTTTAAAAAATATTCATAGACATATTTCGGTGGCCAGTCTTTACTGTCTCAGGTTGATGTGGACAGACAAAACTGGTCAGGTAGTTTGAAAATAAGGGCTACTGTTTGTGTCCTTGACCAGAAGCTGAAAATATTCTTCCTTCTATGGGAAGTTTTTCCTCACCAGACACCAAAAATGCTACTAGGTGTCTGGGGACTCTGATTAGTGAACTGTTTTGGTGTTTTGTTTTGTTTTGTTATTACATTTCTTCATCTTTTATATAGCTGCCTGGAAGGATTTGACTAAAACTCCTGTCCAGATCCCTGGCATGGAGAGCCTCAGAGCAGTCACAGCAAACCAGCTGGACTGACTAGTTCTTCCTGTGCCCTAACCCAGTTTCTGCTGTAAGTCCTCACAAAGCTCCTAGACTACCACTCAACGCTTGTCCTTTCCTTGGTATGTTATCTTTTTCTGGCTATGCAGAAAACCTGTTTGCTTCCTCCTACCTCTGTGAGCCTGTAATAAACTCCTTTCTAAAAACCAACCCTCTCTACTGCTCCTGTATGTCATTCTGTGTGTTTATGTATCAAAGGACCCAGGAGCCGTTAGCCTAGGGTGGCTTTAGTGTCTGTTTAGTTTCAGGAAAATTACCCCTTAGCCCCAGCTACTGCTCACTTGAGGCAAGAAGGCCTCCGTCATGTTTAAAGACTCTCATTTTCCCCTTATATTAAGGGAATAAACACTGCAGATCTTACTAGCTCCCTCTTTTTTAAAGAAAATGTATTCATCTTGATCTCTACTGCTCCAGCCTTACTAAATTACAACTACTTATGTCCTCAGTATTATGTAAATTAGTTTAGCAGAAAAGTCCCAGCTACTACAGTTCCAACAGCCTAGGCATAGCCACCAAGTGCCAATTGGAAGAACAAGTTTTAAAAAAGCCCAAACACTTGTAATAACATATTGAAAAGAGGAAAAAATAAAGGGGTCCATAGTGACTTCCACCTTGTCTTTGAGATATTGCTATGAGCTTGTGTGTTTAGGAGAGGTAGAGTTGTACCAGAGACCAACAGGTGCGTATACTTAAGTAATCCTGATTACGCTGTAGTCTGTTTGACCACCCTGTCACTTCTGGTTCTGCAAGATGATTCAAAGTTTCACTGACTTCTTGTTTTAGAGGATGGTTGAGGGGCCTCCAAGATGATTTCTTCTGCTCCAGGGTGCCTCCTCACCCTAATGGACAGTTGGCTTCATGTGAAAGGGTGGGTCTTCATACAAGGCATTGTTTTCTCTAGAATCCAAGATGTCTGCATGTGTAGAATATGGATGAGTGCTTTCATATTTGAAGGTGGATGAGATAAGTCAGTAGGCAGGCCCTTACTCCATAGGTGACTGACATACTTTTTCAGAGGCAAGAAGGAGTCTGAGAAAAGGTTAGGAGACAGACACAAACAGAGAGCAGAGGTGCCTGACTTTTATCATGCTTTTAGATAGATTGTTGGCCAAGTGAAGAGTCAATCCTTTTTAGCAAGAACAGTTTCCAAGTGCTCATTATATTGTTAAAAATCTCCCAGCTGGTCTCCCCAGGTCTAGCTTGCCAGTCTCCACTTCACCTTTTCTCACATCAGTCAGATTGCTTTACGGAGCCCTCGTTTTATTGATTTATCCATTCAGCATATATTTATGGGAAATACTCTCTGCCAAAGGATCATCGTGAGATGTGTACTAGTGCTCATGTTCCCTAAAACTTTTGAAGAATTTGATACACATGATAGCGATCACTTTCATAAAATATAATCACATTTTGTAAAGGATACTGTCTGCTTTAAGCTTCAAATGGGAGCCATTTAAGGCAGCTTCTTGAATGGAGACTATAGAAGTGTTAGCAATTTTCTACAAATGTCAGTAATTAAAGTTTATGACTTTCTTCTCAAATAACTCAGATTTGTGCAACTGACAAACAGAAGATTCAACAGTGAGCCCCAGAAGGATAAACAGAAGGGCAGAGATGTCCATGCTGCCCTATCTAATTTCAGCTTCTTCATCCTTGGAGGAAGTGTCAAGTAATATGAAATAGTAAAGTGGGAATACAAGGGCAATGTGAACATTCATGCACAAAGGGAAAGGAGATAAAGACAAAGAATTTTGTGGGTGCATGGAGGAGAAGAGGAAAAACAAGGAAGACCCCGAACAGAGAAGAGAAAGAAATTGTTTTCAAAACATAAAAGTAGTCCATAGTAGTGATCATGAAGAAATGCACAATAAGGACTTTATCTCCCTTCAGTCATGTGTAAAATCAACTACTGGCAGTAGACATCATTTTGTAAGTCAAGATGGACATGTCTGCATGAACGGCTGAGCTACCTCTCCAGTCCTGATATGTCAGCTTTGAAAGATTCTTTGTTGTTGCATAGAAACACGGTTGGCTAATATAGTTTTGCCTATAAATCTGAGCAGTGTATGATGGTATCATGTTTTGTAGAAAGAAAGCAGTTTCTGATTGGGTTTCACACGGAACAGTCCTGATGTTTCTCTTTTCCTCTCTCCCTTCATCCTCCTTTCTCCATCCTCTCACTGCTCCTTCTCCCTCCCTTCTTCCATCTTTATCTCTCTACTCTTTTTCCCCCTTTTTCATTTTGTGTTGTCTTCAGACAAAAGAAAAAAATATTTCAAGAACCAGAACTTGGAAGGATAAGTATGGCCTTCCGTCTACTTGGTGGCTACAAGCAGGAAGCAGAGCTCATTTATTAGCAAGTAGCAAACTGAGAGGAGGATCAGGCAGTTCTGATGCTTCGCTTTTAAGTTTTGTTTTTACATCAGTGTAGCTGTAGCTCAGCTCAGATGGTCTTTCCCCTCCAGAGGCCATTTGTCTGAATACCAGGACCCTGTAATGCAATAACAGAGCTGTCTTCCTAGGTCTTAGAGAGAGTCAGCAATAAGTGAACCATAGGTAGCTAATGATAAAACAGTAACTGGCCACAGCCTAATTTTATTGAGCTTGAAATATAATCTGTGAAAGTGTATTTACAGGTATTTTGACAACAAATACTTAATGGCAAGTGCCAGACTACTTCATACTTGATGGAAAAATCCCACACATCACATTACCTGCCTTATGGAGAGAACAGAGTAATGGATACTGAGGTATCCCTGTTTTCTACATAAAATCTGGCTTTATTAATATAAATAAGAAGCATTACTTGCTATGTTGTATTTCAATCATTAGTTCTGGTTTTATGAGGAAAAGGATACTGATTGGGAGAGCTGACAGAAATATTTTCCTTTTGACTGACAGTAGAAAAGCTAGATCCTTAACTACCGATTACATCCTACATCTCACCCCTGTATTTGCTGAAAGTGTATTCAGTTTGCAGACTAAGGAAGATAATGTTTCTATGCTTTGCCTAGGATTCCAGCTTTAAGTGAAGAGAGTGTGGAACCCAGGAGGAAACTCTAGGGATTTCATCAGAGCCAATGCTTTGAGAAAAACACACACATATAAAACACGTTGGAATCTTCTTACTTGCTCTTCATTTTTATCTGAAAAATTACACATAAAACAGAAAAATTGCTTAACTTTTCTTGAAGAATTTAGAGGGGTTTTCTATATAAAAAAGAGGGAGGACACATTTCACTCCGTGTCCAGTCAGTAGCTATGATAATTATATAGTGTGGCAAAGGTGCTGTGAGATATGAAATTAATGAACAAATGTCCTCATTTTCAGTAAACATTGTTATTTTAAGGCCTCTGGCTCTCAGAGGCCTCTTTTGTTTAAATTTTATCTCTTTTCCTTTGAATACTAGAGTTAATGACTGAAGTGCTCACGTCAGAATTTCCCTCTTTTATACAGTCCTCCAAACCCCACAGTTCACATCCTCTTGAAACCCACATAATTACAAAAGATGTGAGGCTGGTTATTATCCCTGATCTACTCTTCATCCTCACAGGTGCCCAGCTACATGAAGAGTGGGGGCTAATCACGGGGGAGCTTCGTTCCCAGTTCAGCTGCCTCATTTGATCAACTCAAAACTCTGTCCGACAAAATGCTCTGTCTAATGAAACTGATTTTCATTTTTCCTCTTTAGTTCATATGAGATTGGGAGTGTGGCAAGACAAAAGAATAAAGTAGAATATCAATTAAAATCTTTTCCTCTGATTCTTAGTTTTATTTCTCTGCCTCCCTTTTCCATTCTTTCTGTACTGTATTTGTTCTTTCGTCCTTTTGACCTGCTAATGTTTTTCTTTTTCTTTAGTGACCTTATCTCTACATTCAGAATGTGGAACTCCTGATCCTCCTTCAGAGATGAGATTGCTAAAGAAAAAACATTTGCAATAACGTCATTATTTAGTGGTATGTTTTCAAACCCACACAATGGTTTTACTGCTATGTGAATATTAAAAGACTCCTAGTATGTTATTGAAATATGTATTTCATAAATCTTCAGTTCACCTTTGCACTTAACTATCTGTTCACTGTGACATCAAAGAAATTGATAAGGACATTCTTTTGAAATATATTCAAATAAGTTTTGGGAGAAATTAATAATTTTGTGTCAAAACTCATTTAGCAACAAGTAAATGAAAACTTAAAATCATCTGAATTTTTACCAAAAGATAAGAAGGGATTTCGTACACAACTAACTGGTATAGAAGTAGGTGAGATTATCCATGGGTCAGTATGTCAGTCAAAATGCTGTTCTGATATCCCTTGCCCATCGAGTCTTCTGGGGCATGCCCAGCTGTCCTGAAAGGATGGTTGGTGCCACGACCTCCATTTTCTAGCCACCTCTCTACTTGCCTCCCCCTCATTTCTGTCTTGTCCCCAGGAGCACATCCAACTGGTGGAAGACTTGTACCACCCCTCCATTCCATTGTCCAGCTCAAGGATACCCACCAGAAACCTACTACATCAGGATTATTAAGATTAGGTCCTGCCTTCCAGTTCATCCAGGGACAACCAGATGGCTAAAGACCATCAAAAGAACACAACCAACAAAAGCCAGAACAATATGACACCTTTAGAACACACAGCTATCCTAATACAGCTAGCCTTGGACATTCAAACACAACAGAAGCACAAGAAAATGACCTGAAATCCAATCATATAAGGAAGATAGAGGTCTTAAAGAGGAAATGAATAAATTCCTTAAGAAAATACAATCAAACAGATAAACAAATAAAGTGCTTAAAGAAATATAGAAAAATACAAAAATGCAATTAAACAGGTGAAGAAAATAAATAAAATTGTTCAAGGCCTGAAAATAGAAGCAATAAACACACACACACACACACACACACACACACACACACACACACACAAACTGAGGGAATCATGGAGATGACAAAACTTAGGAAAGAGAACAGGAACAATGGATGCAAGCATCACTAACAGAATACAAGAGATGGAAGAGAGAACCTCAGGAGTACAAGATACTATAGAAGAGATTGATATATCAGTAAAAGAAAACATTAACTCTAAAATAAATTCCTCATGCAAAATACTCAGGAAATCTAGGATTACCACAAAAAGACCTAATCTAAGAATAATAGGAATACAAGAAAGTGAAGAGTCCAAGCTCCAACTAACAGAAAATATTTTCAACAAAATCAGAAGAAAACTTTTCCATACTAATGAAAGAGATGCCTATAAACATATAAGAAGCAGACCGAACATCAATTAGAATGTACCAGAAAAGAAAATCATCCTGCCACAAAATAATCAAAACATTAAATCTACAGAATGAAGAAAGAATATTAAAAGCTGCAAGGAAAAAGGCCAGCTAACATAAGAAGGCAGACATATCAGAATTACAACCTACTTCTCAACTGAAAATCTAGAAAGGCCTGCACAGATATCTTTCAATATCTAAAAGTCAAAAATGCCAACCTAGACTAGTATATCTAACAAAACTCTCAATTACCATCAATAAAGACAACAAGATATTCCAAGACAAATCCAAAGTTAAACAATATCTATCCACAAATCCAGCCCTATAGAAAATATAGGAAGGAAATAGAAGGAAAGCTACAACCCAAGAAGGATAACTACATCCAAGAAAACACAGAAAATAAATAGTTCCATACCAGAAAAACAAAACAAGGGAAGTACACACAAACAAACATATACACTAAAACCACCAACATCAAAATAATAGGAAATAACACCCATTTGTCATTAATATCTCCCAACATAATTGTACTCAATTCCCCAATACAAAGACACAGGCTAAAGGAACGGATGCAAAACAGGACCCATCATTCTGCAGCATACAGGAAACATACCTCAGCCATAAAGACAGACATTACCCCAGAGTTAAGGGCTGGAAAAAAGTTATCCAAGCAAATGGACTGAAGAAGCAAGCTGGAGTAGCCATTCTAATATCTAATAAAATAGACTTTTGACCAAAATTAATCAAAAGAGACAGGGAAGGATGCTTCATACTCATCATAGGAAAAATTTACCAAGATGATAATCTCAATTCTGAACATCTATGCCCCAAACACAAGAGCACCCACATTTGTAAAAGAAATATTGCTAAAGCTTAAATTGCACACTGAACCCCACACATTACCTTCTCTACTATGTTGGACTGAAATCTCATTTACCCTATTAACCAAAAAAAAAAAAAAAAACCCTTTCCTTCCTATAATGGCCAATTCTGTTTGTCAACCTGACTCCACTTAGAATCAACCAAAACTCAAGACCTAGGGCACTCTTATGAGGGATTTTCTTAGTCACCATAAATCAGGGCCACATCTTTCGGTTGCAGCCTACACAAAGGACATTGAAGTAGGAAACTTTGCTTTGTAACAGCTTGCTCTCACCCTCTAAGGCAAGTTCATCTATCCTGCTGTGGCCAGAATTAAATCTAGCTTCTTCAGGATTTCTATATAGATTAAAGGCCAACTGTTCTCCAGGGATAGTCTAGGACTTCAACATCACTTTGGGACTACAGAGACATCCAGCCTTTCTGAACAATTACCGGATTCTTGAGCTTTCAGTCAGGTGACAGCCATTGTTGGGCTAGTTGGATATACGTATATGACTGTGCATGCACATGAGCATGTATGTGTTTGTGTGTGTATGTATATGATATATACCTTCTATCAATTTTGTTCCATTACAGAACCCTGAATAATATACTCTATGAAATTGTTCCCACCAGGTATTTTGTCACAGGTATATGGGCAGTGAAGAAAACTCCTTTCTTCTACTCTATTTTTCCACAACAGAAAGTCCCTTCAGGTTGCTTGGTTTTCCAGAGTTGAAATTACAGCAAGGTTTCCTTGCACTTTCAAACATGGACCATATCTACAATAAGGAAACCAAAATGACTGGGCTACTTTGTTCAGGAGAAGGGAAAAATCAACAAAAAAGCATAATCAATAATTCAAATCATATCATTACATCTCTACATGTTACCAGGAGACATACCCTATAAAATGATCAAATTTCCCACACTGTGGTATATATCTTTTTGTTCCTTCTAATATAGGTTGTTAACCTATATTTTATATAAATATATTTAATATATTGATATATTATTATATATTATTAATTATATATTACATTATTATATTAATATAATAATAAAGTCTACAAATTGTTTCTAATATAGGATGTTATATAACATAGGTTATATGTCATTAATTTGTATTAGAAAATATATCACAGAAAGTGTATTAAATCCTGAACATTTCCATTCTAATGTGTATAGGGAAGATTTTTTTGCAGTTCTTCAGATGCATGCTTGTTTAGCCTTGAGGCTGTCTGGTCCTCTAGAGGAGTGCTTTCTTCTCAGTCTTTCCTGGGTTTCTTCCACACTTCCTAAGAGCTCTGACTGAATAACGCCAGCAGCAGCCATGCCACTCATTCCAGTGGAGCCCCTGGGGTTTCCTCTTATATTGGCCTGTTTCTGCCTTGCAGTCCAGTGTGGGGATCTCTTCAGTTAGTGCCCCTGTCAGATGTTTCTCCTAGAAAAGGGCCTTTGATGACACTGAAAAAGAAGCAAGTGTACCATGATCCCTGCCATTTGCATAAGTGGGATGGATGTGAAGGGAGGAGAGTGTATACAGTGTAGGAAGATGGGAATCTCGGGATTAAGGAGTAAGCAAGCGAAATGAGCTGTCTGAGGTAATTACAAAACACATCCCTCATAGGTTTCCATTAGATATTGCTATTGTACTACCAAAGGCATAGGGTTTTGATTACATTGCAGTTCAGTATGAGCACACGCATGCGTTACAGGGGAAGCACTTGTTTCATTATGCCTCAAGAGCTCTTTGGGGACATTAATAAGTAGAAATTTAGATATAAGTAAAAAAAAAATCTATGAAGTTGTCAGGTGAATAGTGTGGAAACAAAAAAGAGATAACAAATTATGAGCATACATTGAAAGAATTACAGCAGATCAACATGTTAAACAATATTAGAAACTTTAACAGTAACAGAGACACTGGCGTCTATTGGAAGAGATCCCTGAAATCATATTTACATGAAATTTAAATGAAAGTCTACCAATTTTCTTCTGATAGATAAAGGATTTAGTATGCTTGTGTGTGTATCTGTGTGTATGTGGTATGTGTATATAGTTATGTGTGTGTATGTCTGCGTGTGTGTGTGTGTGTGTGTGTGTGTGTGTGTGTATGTATGTATTCTGGATTGTGCATTGGAGCTATGGTTATAGGTGTTCAATAGAAGGAATTTTAAAACTGGTCCTCTGCTATATGTAACTGCCTTTTTATAACCACGTGGTCTTCTCTCCACCCCAATTTGTAGTTTATTAAATGCTTAGGACAAAAAGAAAGGTTTCTTATTGTCCCGGAGCTCCTTTGAGGAAGAAGCCCCAATGCTCCTGCGATTCATCAGCAGCTGAGATGATAGTTACGGTGTCATCTGCTATTTCTGCACCCGTGAACACATGCACAGTTTATCCTTTGTTTCAGTGCAGCCTCACAGAAGAAGGTGGGCTTCTTTTACCTCTAGAGGCAAACCAGTTTTCCTCTCACAACACAATCGACTTAGAAGACATAATGATGACAAAAGATATGGAAATTTCTTTCCACCAATGAAAACACAATCAGTTTTGCTGTGGACAACAGCTGGGTATCTTAAAATTTACTGTCAATTGCTACCTTGTCTGTTTGATTGCATCGGGGTCTGTGGGTCTATAGCTCAGTCTGCAAGCCTGACTTCTTCCTTCACATGCCATACAGAAGCCCAGGTTGTTCTACCTGTGCTCCTGAATGCCTGCTTGTGAATCGGAGTGTCTCCACCTCTCCTATCAGGTTCAATTAGTTTGAGAGTGTAGATTGCCAAGCTGATACAACTCACAGAACTCAGGGAACTGCTTGTGGTTTACAGGTTTAGTATCAGTATATTACAAAGGATACAGGGCCCAGTTTAGGAAAAAGGGAGTTTCCATACTTTCTTCAGATGTAACGATTTTCAGTCCTTCAAGTTGTCACCTGACTAGAAGCTCTCTGTATGCTGACTTGGAGTTTTTACTTGTTCATCATTGGATAAAAGTGATTGGGCATGAGTAACCATATATAAATGTTATTAGACCATACAATGATCTAAAGCTTATAGGTAGAGAGAGGGTGTATAGATAGATATGTGATTGGATAAATAGGGTATAATGCTCATCTAAGGCTGACAGAGGAAGGAGTGCCTCTGACTCTCCCTTGCCCCCCCCCCCCCGCCTTTTCTCTCTGCAGTATTCCCTTCCATTTCTAGGTGTGGAACAGAGTCCTTTCTGAAATTGAATCTATTTACCACTAAACGAGATAGGTCCCAGAATTTCTCTATGACCAGCTCCATGACACAAAGCTGGAGAGAAATGCCAGGTCCCAGGATCTGCTTTGGGAGAGTGAAATGTTAAGTTTTGTGGTCTGCCTTATGTAGGAGCTATGAACCAGGGATTATGGACAAAAACTAAAATGTGTATCTCATAATGCCATAACCAGCTATTACCATCTCCTCTCCTCCGCAAACATTTACTGCCAAATATTTTCCTTAATCAGCCACCATACCAAATTGAACTAACTTAATTCCTTCCACACATGCCGGAGTGCCTACTATGTGAAAAACAGAGAGTGTTGCTTTCCTAGGGCAGCTGTGACCAATTACCACCAGTTCCGTGGCTGGAAGCAGAAATGTTTTGTTCTGTGGCTTTGAAGGCCAGAAATCTAAAATTAAGATGTTGGCAAGTTGTTTACTTCCAGAGGCTTATAGGGAGAAATTATCTCACAGCCAGCCATGTTGCTACAAGCCTGTAACCCAAGCTCTGGGGAGACTGAGGCATAGGATTGAGTTTGAAGATAGCCATGAGCAGAGAGCCTCCTGCTTCTTGCTAGTGCGAGTGGAAAACCTTAGTGGTCTCTCACTGTAGTCTCAGCCTAAGCTTGGCCTTCATTTATGTCATGCTTCCTTCTTGGTATCTTCTGACCCCTTTTCTCTCCTTGGACTTAATATGTTCTAATATTCCCTTAATTTAGTCCACCATGGTTTCTTATTACCAATAAGTTCACATCCCAAGGCTCTACAATATAAATTACTGAGAAAATTCTATATACCCACTGCACAGCCCAAAATGAATCAGAGTTAAAAGATGAAAGTTTAAGTAATCATGCATTTTCAGCTTGTTCAATGTGATATATATCTGAAACGTTATATATCATAGGAAGAAGTTCAGACAGAATTTCAAGTCCAGAATCTGACACTAAGGTGGACAAGAGTGGAGGGTCATCAAGGTGGAGGGGCATCAAGGAGCACTAAAGTGGAGGAGGGTGGAGGAGCATCAAGGAACACTAAAGTGGAGGAGGGTGGAGGGGTACCAAGGTGGAGGAGGGTGGAGAGGCATCTGGTAAGTGAATTTCAACTAGAACTTCAGGGCTTTTTCTCCTGCTGGGTGTTGTAATTCTAAGAAAGGCTTTATCTTAAAAAAGAGAATGCACTTCAGAAATGGACTCCTAAAGTGAGGTCCAAGAGTTCCTTCTGTCTTAACGCTTATTTCACTTTTCAAATGAGATGTGTTTCCAAGCAAGGCAATATATTTTTGATTTGGAAACTTAGCATGGAATGAATTTCCTCATTGTTTCCAGTGGGTAAGTGGGGGTGGCACCCAAGGCTGGTGAGCGTGAAGAGGAGAGAAGGTTGTGAGGGAGTGCCAAAGCCCTCAAATGATGGCCTTCCTTAACTGTGATTCCCTTCCATCACTGCTGCATAACCAGCAGCCTCTCTAGGACTGCTCTATACATCATGTATCATCCCTGTACCATGTGAATACAGCAGAGCATTTTCTGAAAAGCTTCTCTCCTAGGGTTGTTCTACTAGCAAATGCTCCCAACTTAGAGCCATGCTCCTTGGTAGCCATGATGACTAACAAACCTTCACAGGATTTGGATGCATTAAATGCAAAGGGAACATGGGAATTATTTAAAGAGTTGACGGAAGTATTTTTAACTCAAAATTGGATTCCTTTTTTATTAAATTGTGTTGTATGTATGTGTGTGTGTATGTGTGTGTGTATATGTGTGAGTGTGTGTGTGTGTGTGTGTGTGTGTGTGTGTGTATGTGTGCGTACAAGTGCCCAAGGAGGTCAGAATGGTTGTCAGATTCTGGATCCCTCCCTTGAGATGGAGTTTCAGGCATTTGTGAGAAGCCTGATAAGGGTGTTGAGACAAATTTCAGTTCTCTGGTAGAGCAGTACTTTTGAGCCATCTCTCCAGCTCCTCATGTTTGGGATTCTAAGTTCTTCAGACAACCCAAAGCATTGATTGTTCAAGAGGCTTTCTGGACTTTATATAAAACCCCAAACCCTAAGCAAGGCAAATGTATTTAACTCAATATACTTAGACATATGATTTTTTTATTATTCAAATGACTTTGTCATATGCAGGAAAAAACACTGCAAAATTTATTCAAAACTCTACTGTTTCAGAAATTATAGATGTTTTAAAGCAAAACTGACAAACAATGACAAGATATTCAATCTGTCCCAAATATCTATTTTCTACATAGATACTTGACCTTTAAACCTCTGAGATATTTGTAAAGAAAAAAATACTGATCATTTGCTTATTAATTTTGATTAATAAACTTCCCTCCACTGGATATGGGATACATATCATGAGGTATTTCCACTGAGATCATACAAAGTTAATCCTGACAGTCCGAATCCCTCTCTAGCTCATCATCACCACCAAATAAATAAATAGCAATTCCAAATTCTTCAGTACACTTTGATCTTGGGGGCATTCTTGGAAATGTTAGAGTCTCATTCTGTGGTTTTTAATTAGTTTTGCTTTCTTCATTTAAATTTCTCTTTTGAGAGATGGGATTGGAAAAGAGATTAAAGAACATTCTTCCATCAAAATGTGTCTGTACTCAGAATAAATTTAACCACGAACACTAGTAGTTTGTTTAGAGGCCATGTGATAAAGTACACAGAGATAGGGACTGGTTTCCAATGATGTAGTGGAAAGCTTTCTTCTTTTCATTATTAGTTTTGTCAAGTGGTAAAAGACACAGGTTCTGTGTGGAATCTCACTCCTTCATGTGGTATTAGGTGACCTCAGGCAAATTGTTAGCTCTAAGGTACGGGTATTACATGGACCATGAGAATGACATGCAAAGTTTACAAATGCCACTGGATGAAACATTGGATGAAGGTTCTGTCCTCATCTTTCTTATGACCATTCCATTGGTAAATTTTAGTCCCCAGAATGACAGCTGTGAAGAGTAGGAAAGAAACAAAGGTCTAGATGGAGGAAGGAATTTATTGTGAAGAAATCAGAAAACATAGAGCTAAAAGGAAGGTGAAATAGGAGACAGGTTGGGGCCAGGTCATTAAGGGCCCCATCTGACCTAGTAAGAACACTGGCCTGTATCTAAATTTACTGAGAATCCAAAGAAATTGCACAATTTCATTTATGGTTTAAGTGAGTCTGTTAGGTGACTGTGGTGGGAAGATCAGGAATTCAACCTTAGTCAGTTGGAACTTTGCGGAGACGGTACAGAGTTTAGAGGAAAAAAAAATATATTTGTCAGTTGGTGTGGTCTTAGGTAAGCTTTCTGAGGTTTGCTTCAAAGAAAAATGATGCCTGCTGTTAAGGTTGTGGTAAGGATGAAATGTATATACAGAAATGTTTGAACTTCAGACAAACATGTTCTAGCTCTTAATATGACTTCAATGTTACATAGACCTACTTTACACTACGTTTCCCATTGCCTTCTGAAGTTCAAGAGCATAGGTTCTGGTTCAGTCTACAAAATTTCCATGGGCCTTTGCTGGTCATCATCAATCCCACTGCCAGAAAGGAACTGAAGTGTAGTAGTGGTGAGAGCCAGATGGGTTAGAGCTGGATTCCTGCTTCTGTCTTACACTACCTGCTTATCTTGATCTCTCCTCATCCTGGAGTCCCGTATGTAAAAGGTCAGCACAGATGAAATATCTGTCTTCTGGATGCTTTGGAAAGGCTGATAGGATAGTATATATAAAAAGTTTAGAACAGAGCTTGCTTCATAAGAAAATGAGTGGTAAGTGCTGTATCAAGAAAGTTCAGGCTGAGTGCAGATGTTAGCATTGGACCCAAGCACACGCTGGGACTCAGCATGCAAACAGGCCTTTGTGTATGGTGCTTACAATCTTGCAGAGGTGACAGGCACAGAAAGAGATTGACAAATGGCTGTGTAATAATTATACAGCAAATATGGAAAGAATCATAGATAATAGAAACATCATGCCGTTTTGTCCTATTGACAGTGTCTTTTGCCTTACAGAAGCTTTGCAACTTTATGAGGTCCCATTACTGATTGTTCTGGCAGCATGTGTATAGTAGAAGATTGCAAAGTTGATCATCAATGGGAGGAGAGGCCCTTGGCCCTGTGAAGGTTCTGTGCCCCAGTGTAGGGGAATGCCAGGGTCAATAAGTGGGAGAGGGTAGGGTGGCAAGCAGGGGAAGGGGAGAGGCAACAGGGGTTTGTTCTAGTTGTTTTTGTTTGTTTGTTTGTTTTTTGGAGGGGAAACTGGGAAAGGAGAAATCATATGACATGTAAATAAAGAAAATATCTAATAAAAAAATAGAAACACCATGGCACTAGCTTTTGGACTTAAGTCGTATTCATACCAATTTTTCGGTTCAGTCCCAATTTTCTGTTCTTCTATATTCTAGCTTGTTCCTCCTTGCCAACTTGCCTGGAATTTGGACACCAGGTGAGTGCTTGAATCTGAGAAATGAAACTTGAAGAGGTTATAGGATTGCTTTTTTTTTGTTTTTATTAAGGTCTTACTTCTAGTTTGTGTTCCAGTAAACATGTATAGTTAGAGTCGACTGAATCTGCTTGGCTGAGCCTATTAACAGCCCACGATGCTCTGACTTCAGACAAAGAAACATTAGCAAAACTGTGCATAGCAAGCACTGTGCAAAGAAGGTCTCAGAGAAAGGATTAAGAGGTTTTGCTTTCGGGATGAACTTTTAATTCTGTGTGAACATGTCACATGAAATCATTTATTATTAGTAAATATATACCAGAACAGAAGAAATATTCTTGCCTTAGAAGATTTTACATAGTTTGGCAAGGTATATGTAGGATACATTAAAATGTGATAAAGTAAGGAATGGGGATGCTGTACATATCCAAAGAAATTTGGATGTGCATCTAGGAGGCAGTCCACATTGGCTAGAACTCTAGTATCACAGTACACAATGATTGAAATAAGAGCCTTACTCTACCCATCAGTTATGCCAAGCTCCCCAATCAGCTCTCTCATTTTCAAAGTGAGAATATTATTCATTTCCCTGACTTTTTACTGAAAACTAAATATTAATCCATATAAAAAATTAGGACTTAAAATAATGATTTGTTCTTTTCAGTGTTAAAATTATGTGGACTTTAATCAACAACCATTTCTATATTCTATCCTTATGGTTCAACCTTCAACTTTACAAATAATTTGTACATAAAACCTTTTGGTACATTGCAACATAGGTGGAAAGAAACTCTACTAGTCTCTTCATGTGAATGCTATGGGGTTCCAGCTCTTTAGTTCCCTGGCACACTGAAAACCCAATGTTTCTGGTGTGTTGACAGCATATGAGTTATATATATGTTACATATAAGTTACGTAGAAGTTACATATATGTTACATATAAGAGTGAGATAGAAGTTGTAGTTGGGTGCATCTAAGTGAGCTTTATGTTTAAGGATTCTGTTCAAGGGAAATAGATAACAGCTACAATTTTCCTAAAAACTACTAGATACACTTCTAAATACTAAAAACGGTAAAGAAAAATACTTTTCTGAAATATTACAATTTTCCTAGGTAATACCTAGGTAAATATGAGTCTCAACGAGGTTAAAGGTTTGTGATTTTCATATCAACTATTCATCCCCCAAAAGGGACAAATCGATGAAAGCTCTCTAGTCACAAGGCCCAGGGTTTCCTTCCAGCAGGGCCCTGGAAATCTCAATGATACCTACCTTCTTACCACCAGCTTCATCTGTACAGGCTGGTTTCTGTATGCTTTACACAGCAGATGCCCTTAAATCGCTGAAGACATTTGCAACATCAAGCCAGTTACTTTCTAAAAGACTTTCTAATGTAGGTCTCTTTGACTTGACACAATTGGCCAATGATCTTTCCCCTAAAGTTTCCTGTGCACATATTACCATCACCAATTTTTTTTCCCTCTCATCTGATTTACCTTGGTATGACTTAATTAGTGGTTTTCTCTATATTCTGAGTTCTAAAAACATTAAATTGGACTTAATACTTAATACTTTGAAAAATCTTAGTGGCCAAACTATTGCAAAAAGTCAGTATTAACTGTCAATTGATGAGTATGAAGATAAACAAGATATGAAGAAAAAAAATCCTTAATTTCTAACTGAAGATATTTCTGCTAAAACCATGAGCTCTATGATCCAACTATAATTGTTATAGCAGGAAGGACACTGGTTTTCTATAAGCATTTTGAGTCTTAGTGTCTGACTCTTTGGCCTTTAAACTGATTCCAATGATGAAATTAGTGTTCTTTCCAGATGAGCTATACAAAATACAATTGATATGTCCTTTAAAATAATATTTTTCTTTCATATGTGTGTCTGTGATATGCATATATGTATATTCACGTGCATGTGTATGTGCATGCATGCACTCATGCGTGTTTGTTAGATACATGTGGAGACTCAATGTTAACATCACATGTATTCCTTCATGCCTTTCTGCCTTACACTTAGAGGTAGTTCTCTTACTTGAGTCCAGTTACTCTGGTTGTCCTGTCTCTACCTTGTGAGGCTAGAATTACAGGTAGATAGTCACAATCACTCTCATATATCATCTACAAGGTTTCTAAGGATCCAAATTCCTAGCTTGTTTATGCAGCAAATACTTTAACCACTGAATGAACTTCTCAGATCCAATTAATATTTTAACCACTACTTATCCCGACTTCACATGTTGGGAAAACTAACATAAATATGAAATAAACTTCCTAAGCAAGATGTGAAGGTCCCCAATAGCTCTTGTTTTTATCTCTTAGGAATGCAAATTTTTCCCTATAATGTTCTGTGAACTTCCTTTTACAAGCAAATTTTCACTCTGTTTTAGTACAGATGCGAGAAATTGGATGCATCTTGTTGGACATGAAGACAGCAGTCCCTATCCCACCCCACCCTCAGACACAGATTGATAATACCTTATTTCCAAAAGCAGGAAGGAAACTGCCCTTATAAGCTGGGACTATTTGAGCACATAGCATACCAAAACACTAGACAAACTAAGTCCAGGCACTTACCATACTCCAGATTGAAGAAAGGAAGCAACATTGACACTTAGACCCTGGAAAGAGAAGAAGGACACCAAAGACTGCAATAATAGCAGCCCTCACTGACCTGTCATCTGATCCTCTAATGTGGGCATCAAGGAGTGGGCTAACAGAGGTTTCAGATTGACTCAGTCCCTCTTTTGACATGGCATTCATCCACTTGCCCATCTAGCTGAACATGGACCTGTCCTTTGCCTCTAGAGGCTCTAGGGTCATATAGATATATAGACACTGTGGTATCTGTCTTTCTGTCTCCCTATATTCCTGTCTCTCTGACTTTCTCTGTCTCTGCTTCTTTCTCTCGCTCTCTCCCTCTCCCCCCTCTGTCTCTCTCTATATATGTATATATAAACATATATATATGTATATTTATAATATGTATATATTATGTATATATGTGGAGGGCTATCAGATAGATTGATAGATAGATAGATAGATAGATAGATAGATAGATAGATAGATAGATATACACACATACATACATACATAAACACTGTGGCTTGTGTAATGTATGAATTGAAGCTTAATATCAGTAACATAGATTAGAGTAAAAGATCTTGTGCTTGCCTCAGTCAGCTTTCTAGGGACTTGGAGTCGCTCAGTAAAGTGTTGCCCATGAGGCTATGTGAATTTTATGAACCTTGGGAGTTTAGTATTGTTTAATAAGTTCTGGTGTTGTACAAAGACATGAACATGGTCACCTATGCTCCTGATAGTGTGTTCACAACATCTTATGACTAAAGAAGCTAATTTCTGTAACAGGATTTGCTGTTTTTCCTGTTGATATTAATCCTTGCCCCAATATTTATACATTTACTAAATAAAATCGCTTTTTATGGCTTTCAATATTTCTAAGAGGCACTTAGGTCCACATACCTGTTTCCCCGTATTCCCAAGTAAATCAGAAAACAGAAATTGGTTTTTAAAAAAGAATGTATTTAGTTTGACCAATCCAATTTGCAGGAAGTAGGCATCTATTTCCCCTTCCTCTGTCCTGTGGCCATCTTTCAATTAGTAGAAAGGCATGTAACAAAGGCTAGAAGGTGCAAAAATTTAGCTTTATGTTAATTAGCTTTAGTTAATTCATTCCTTCTTGGAAGGAAGAGAGCCTAGGCCCTAGGTTGTCTCCATTATCTTTCTTTCCATATTTATTCCACTGGGACAAAAAAAACCCTGGTATCTTAAAAAGAAATCCCTTTATCCCCCTGGAAGTGGACAAAGAGACACCATATTGGTTGAGTTGTTCTTGTATCAGTCAGGGAAGAGCAGAAGGCAGCCCTTTGTTCATCCTAGCTTGATTCCTGGCTTGGGGGGCAAAGCTATTTTATGCCTAGGACTCATAAAAATCAAATCAAATCAAATCCAGGCAGTATAGTTTAGAAAGAGGAAGGCAGAGACCTGTAGACTGCCATGCCACCCCCAGACCTACCCTCCAGTGCACGGCACAGGAGGGCTATAGACACCTGCTTGCCACTTTGCTAACAGTACAGATGGAGGATGTCACTCAGGAGCACATCAGCCACATCCCCAGCTTGCAGTGGGAGCTACCACAATACGTTATAGTCTGTGGTGATCAAATTGGAGAGAAAGAGAAATAGAACAGCCTGGATATTATGAAGAGAGATGGAACTGGAGACTCAAGGGTGGAGAGGAATAACCTCTTTGTGTGTGGTCAGCCTTGGCACCTGAGTCCATGGTAAGGTCCCATCTCAAGATGTCCCTGAGGGCCAAATCTGAGTCCATGGTTACACAACCTCAGGGGTCAGTGTCAATGTCATATTACTACTAGAGAACATTTGAATGTCCCTGGATGCAACCATGTGGATGTGTCCAGGAACTGTGCATAACTAGTCCCACTCCTCACTCAATGAAGTGCTCTGGAGAGTTGGGTCCATCTCTCACCAATGGCAGCACTCAGGAGAATGGGCCCTGAAACTTGCCCAGGCAGCACAATGGAGCTGGCTGTGGTGGCAGGGATGTGGATGGGCTACCCAAGGTCATGCATGCGAGAGAGATAACCTTGCCAGTCATCTACCATGGGGGAAGAGAACAAAAGTACAAGGGATATGCTGCCACCCCTCTTGCTACTCCTTCACCAGCTCTGGCAGTCAGGAAAGCTGTGCACTGACTGGATCATGAATTCAGAAGAGCTAGTCCTGCCCCTCTTCAACTGTAACACTCAGGAGAGCAGGCTCTGCACCTTGACTGGACAGTACAGCAGAGCTGACCCTAGTGGTATGGGGACAGGTGAGCCAGCCCCTAGGACAAAAGCCCAGGGTGGGATACAGGAAGACATAGTGCTGGAGAAGCAGCTTGGGAGTTCTACATTCAGATCCACAGGAAGAGAAATGCTGGGTCAGCTTAGGCTACTGAAGTTCCAGAGCCCACCCTCGGGGCACACTGTATCCAACAAGATCACAACTATTCTGACAAGGCCATACCTCCTAATCCCTCTCAAGTAGTGCTTCTCTCCAATAACCAAGCATTCAAATATATGAGCCAATGGGAGCCATCCCTATTCAAACCACCACATTCCACTCCTTGCCTCCCATAGTCATGTAGCAATATTAAAGGCAAAAGGGCATTCAGTTCAACTTCAAAAGTTGCTGTAGTCTATCTACAACAGTTTCAACACTGTTTAAAACCCTGAAATTCAAAATCTCTTCAGGGGCTGGCGAGATGGCTGAGCAGGTAAGAACACTGCTCTTCCGAAGGTTCTGGTCTCAGCAGCTTTCCTTACCTGGGGAGGGAGATTCCACTGCCTCTTTTTTATATCCTTGGCTCTAAATCCTAAACTGCATGGCTGAAGCTGTCAAGATCTGCTGCTTGCTGGAGCTAAAACATGGCCCCCACATTCAATTACATCTCCATCAGCTTTCTTATTTTTGGTTTTCTTCACTGTTCAAACTTTTCTAAAATTCCTTTCTGAAGTTGGAAGCTTAGCTGGTCTTGTTCCAAGGTCACCATTCCCTTTATTCCATTTAGCATCAATCTTTTCTTTAATCTGTTTATCTCCTTGAGCACAGTGCTTATCTCCATTGCACTTCTTTGTTCACCTTTTCTTCCCAAACTGTATATTTTATATTTTTTCTTGCCCTGCTTGGTCCTTTTCATTATAGATCTACATAAGTCTAGCCACTAAAATCCATACAAACAGAGTCAATAGGCTTTTAAAAAAAATCTTCTGTGTCAATACCATTAATTTAAAACTCTTTAATTTAGCCTCAGTCAGACTTTTTGGACAAGGGCCAAAAGTAGCCACATTCTTCATCACAATATCACAAAGGTGGTCTCTAGGCTTCTTATTCTTCTCTGAAACCTCTCAAGATAGGTCATCATAATCTACATTGCTCTCAGATGTCTTCCTCCTTCTAGAATGGCCCCTTAAGCTCCAATTAAAGCATTCCACTTTTTTCCCAACCCAAAATTTCAAAGTCCACATTCCATCAACAACAAACTTGGTCAGGCTTGTCACAGCAATATTCTAGTCCCTAGTACCAGCTTCTTAGTCAATGTTCTTTTGCTATGAAAAAACATCATGACCGTGGCAACATTTTAAAGGAAAACATTTCACTGGAGCTTGCTTTCTGTTTCAGAGGTTTAGTCCATTGTCATAATGGTGGGAAGCTTGATGGAATGCAGGCATATACGGTACTGGAAAAGTAGTTTGAGAGTTCTACATCCAGATTTATAGACAGCAGGAGAGAGATACTGGGCGTGGCTCAGGCTACTGAAACCCTAAAGCCCCTAGTGACACAAGCTCTCCAGCAAAGACACACTTCCTAATCTTTCTCAAGTAGTGCTACTCCTTAATAACTAAGCATTGAAATTTATAAGTTTATTCCTATTCAAACCACCACAGTGACCATGGCAGGTACACAAATTCAGATTTCCCAACATAGTACGTTCTAAGTACAATAGATTTTATTAGTTAAAGCAAGTCATAAGTCAAAGTGTTTATTAACATATTGATGAGGGCCATAGGTAGGTAGGTGGGTTACACAGCACAGCAGGAGAAACTCTGCTACAGGTTTCTGACAATATCTGATGGCATTTGAATCCGTAAAACCTAGTGGTACCCTAAGAATATATTGTAAGGTTTTTAAAATCACAAGTGTTAGATCAGAAGCAGGTGAGTAGTAGATAGCTTTGAAAAGAACTAAAAATAGCCCAAGATAATTAGACTTCTGTCTGTAATATTTTAAATATCAATAATCCTCAAGTTCAATCTCTTTGGCCTTGTTGAATTTTTAACATGATGCAGCTCTGCTTCCTCTGTCTTTATTTCCTCCACATTCTGAGGATTTGAGCGCACAGCGTCTATTTTTTTTCCTCCTTATTAAAATTTTTGTTCAATACTTTTTAGTTTACTTTTAACTTTTATTATCTAAAGACCAAGAACTTGTAAAAAGGGTTTTGTGTTCCTCATAAACAAGTAGCCTTAAATTTCAGCTGTTCCAACCTCTGTTATACTGAAATATAATTGAAGTGAAAAAAGAAACATTAACTATTAATATATGAAGGATGACTCCAGTATGTTACCCATACAAGCTTAGAAAAGGGAAAAAGTTATGACTGTCCCAGTCTTGAGTTAGGAAAGTTAATATGGGAATGAACTTTGCATTCAGTGGTGTATTGGCCAGCGGCACAGACATCTCTGAGAGATGCTTATTAGACATATGGCCTACCTAAGACCCACTTAGCCAAAATTTGCTTAAGTAATTAATTAATTTTCTAAGGCTGGGTATCTAACTTAGGGCCTTTTACATACTTGGTAAACATTTTATTGACTGTTACATGCCATTGCCAGAATGTGTATCTTTATCAAATATGTACATTCAAATCAGAAAACACTGACAGAAGGAGATATCCTTCAAATATCTTGGGCTATTTTTAGCTCTTTTGAAAGCTCTCCACTACCCACCAATTTCTGAACTAACACTTCAAATTCAGGTCAAGCCCACTTTAGCACTTCCAAGGCACCTCTGTGATGACTCATCTCACCTCTTTGAATCCATACTGTGTGAGAATAATGAAGTGCTACAGGTAAGAGAGGTGAATATTGTTGAGCTTTGGTCTATTGCTATGTATTGTAATGCTAAATTCTATACCCAAAGTTCTAGGTCCAAGAGTGACTTCTCCTGTTTACAAACTTTTGTTGTGTAACTTTGTTCCTTAATTTAAAACCATTGGTTAAATAAAAGAGGTTAGGATTGATCTGGTTGCAGAAAGAGAGGGGAGGGGAAGGAGGAGGAAGAGGAGGAGGAGGAGGAGGAGGAGGAGGAGGAGGAGGAGGAGGAGGAGGAGGTGGGGGAGAGGAATCACGAACACATGGCTAGGAGGAACACATAGCTAGGGGTACACCACTGGGAAGGTAGCCAGGCCTGCAGTTAGAAGAGTAGATTATGGGTGAGCCCTCAGTAATTGTCAAAGGCAAATAAAATAACCATAGTCTGAGTCTCATTTATTTGTAAGGTAGTTGGGGACAAGATTAAATTGATTGTACTACAATTTGGCACCCAACATGGGGCCCAAAACCAAACTCTCTTAGACTCCCTCCCTCCCTCCCTCAGTCCCAAGGCAGTCATAAACAATAACAATTCTTCTTCTCTGAATACTTCAAAGAACTACAACCAGAGATGCTGCTAGTTTCTCTGACCACATACTAAGGTTGGAGCCACAAAAAAGGGAACTATATCTGGATCCAGCAGTATTTGCACCTTTCCCTGAAATATGAGACAAAATGCTCCATTTTCTAAGCCATGTAGTTGAAAGCTGAATCACTGAAATATCAAGGTTTGACCAAAGAAAACAAACAAGTCTGTAAACATAAAGGAGAGATAGAGGACATATAACATTTCTAGTAACCCCGTAGGAACTACTCTTTAGTAACAAGCAACATGATTGGGTAAGGGTTTGAGTCCCTCTGCCTTAGTCAGGCAAGCTTGAGAAAACAGCAGACCCTTTTTCTTGGCTCTCAGTATTCTCATCTTTGAAAAGTAAGAATAATACTGAATTCATGGGGTTTTTAAGAGTGATGTAAAAACCATGAGAACTCATTCTTCCTTTTGAGCTGGACATAAGTAGACATTAGGGGAGGGGACTGAATAGTGACTAGAGTCTGATGTGGTTGCCTGGCTACCTTTCAGCAGAAAGTGACTTCTGAAGAAAAAAACAACAAAACAAAACAAAACAAAACAAAAAAACAGTACCACCCACATGCAGGCAGGATCAACATGCCCCTCTGAGATAGCTGTCTGTGTCTTTCTGACATCTTAGCATCACTAGCCTGACAACATCATTTGCTTCTATCCTGGATGTGGTATCTTGACATACGATAAACCCATGTAAGAACAGTAATTGGATTCAGCCTTATTCCTGGAAAAGCCCAGCTCCTTGTTAGAAGTAGCTACCCTTTCTCTGTTAATATTCATGAACAATTTTTCCTTCCATTGATGTCTGCTTCATAAAACTAACAGTGATTTTCTAGAAGCCCACACTTATTCAGCCCCTGAGTATGAATGTCTGCCCTTCGGTACACTGGGTCCCACTCTGTTACTTTGTCTTCTCTGTATTCTTTTTCCAATTGTGGAAAGCATGTGAAAACCTGGATTATGTCTATCTTAAGTCTCCCCACCCCAGTCTCCCCCTGCTAGAAACACTTTCATTCATTTGACAAAGATTTATTAATTGCTGATTTACAAATGAACAAGACACATTCCTACCAAGGAGCTCATTCTTCCGAGAAGTTGTGTATGATTTAGCTACCATAATGAAAGAACATGTCAGGCATTATGCTAAGCACGGTGTGTACTTTTCTTACTTCTTGAGAAAAACCAAGGCTTAGTAAGGCAAGGTAACCTACCAGGGGCATTCAGCTAGAAAAATAGCAGATGCAAAAGTACTGTAAACTCTGCTAACCTTAGTTATAGAACTAGCATGATGCAAAAATTAGCTGTTTGTATCAAGGTAGAAGTGCAGAACCCAGAACTAGACCGTTCCAATGGAGACACCCCTGCCCTGGGGCTCCCTGCTTTGCTTCATTTTCTAAGAAGTGAATTCCTTCCCCTGCATGCTATTTCTCTTGTACAGATGCCTCCCAGCTGGATCTGGGACCAAGAAGTCACCTGCAGAATGTTGAGGCTCGCTCTCTTTCAATCTCCAGGAGAAAAACAAACAAAAATTTTGTGCTTAAATTTCACACAACTTTTAACTCTCTAGCAGCCATTTGGTCTCTGCTGCTTCTGTTTTGTGGATGAGTTTAGTTTATGTGTTATTTCCCCCTTAAAATGTAAGGACATGCATCTTCATGAAAAGAACAAAGAGAGAAAAACAACTTGTAAATTATCACAAGAGAAACCCATGCTAAAAGCAATAAGTTTGCTGACAGATGGCAGAATCAGTTGAAAAGCGAATACCATATTTACTAAGTTTACCCCACTAAGGAAGCCAAAAAAGTGTTATCTAATTCTATCCCCTGTGTATGTGTGTGTTTTGGAATAAACAGATGCCTAATGAGGAATGTGTCTAGTGTAGTCCTAGAGGAACCTGGATAAACTCAGGTTCTCATGCAGGGTTTGATTTTGACAAATATCAGTGTTCAAAGTCGAATCTATGGTAAATAAAGTTGCCAGAATAGAAACAGTATTAAGATGCTGTCAAAGCAACATTATTTTAAAAATAAAACATCCTGGATTACTATGCTACATAAATTTGTGTCTTAAAAAATCTTTCATTTATTTATATAGTTTTATAATAACTACAAAGTACTAGAAAGGACACAGGCCTTGTCACTGTTGGGAAATCTGGATATGTGTATAGCTAGTGTGGCTAATTAGGATATTGCCATGTTCTGAAGCACATGGAGACAGTTAACCAAGATGTGTAGTAATTTAAGAACATGAAGAATAAGCTCCTTCTGTTGACTGATTTTAAAAGCCATAGTTTTCTGAAAGGAAGAAGTCCTGAGGCTATGTAGCCAGATAAAGAGAGTACATAATCTAGTTGCAGCTACAGAGACTAAACAGTCAGGAATACCATGTTCATAACAGGATCCTGCATGAGTTCAAATGCCAACTGAGTGCATTCATCATGACTTCCAGAATGTGAGCTGATTGGATGCTAGTTAATATCACTGTGGGGTTTTTCAAGTGAATATTGAGATCAGCAACTTGGATAGTGGCCACAAGGATTGTATCAAAGCTCAGCATGGCATATATTAAGAGATTATCATGGGTTACATCACAGAATCAGCACGGGATGTATTACAGGGTCAGCATGGGATGTGCTATAGGAATATTATGGTATGTATCATAGGATTAGCATGGGATGTATCACTGAGTTAGCATGGAATATATAACACAAGGTCATCATGGGATGGATGTAGCACAGGCTTAGCGTGGGATATTGTATGGGCAACATTAACTTTCTCTTGTCTCACTAGTTTGCTAATACACATGGAAAGAAAAGCCAAAGTAGTTTGTACTTTTTTCATTCTTCATTTCTTTCCTTTGTTCCTCCCTTTACCCCCTCTCTTCTCCCTTGTTTTTTCCTCTACTTCTCTTGTTATAAAGCATGGAAACATGGTTGTCAATCAGTTAATTAATTTGAGACAAAGTAAACTTCAAATTTATAGTGTCACTAAAAGTAATATGCCAGAATAACAACAGGATCCATTTTAAAAACCCCAGAGTCACAAATGTGCATGCCTCTAATAAAACTTTTAAAAAAAGTAAAATATAGGGGTTGGTCAGGGAAAGGACACATGAATAAGTCCCTGGCCAAAATCTGAAATTTGAATATTTCACAGTAATTGACAGAGCAGATATCAGAGCAGAAAGACATAGACCATTAATTAGTTGGCCTGAGCTGTACTTTAGTGACTGCTAATCTTACCTGCACATAGGACATGCATAACTTAGAGTTTTAATATGTTTTCATAACTAATGGCGTAAAGCCATGTCTATAGGTCTAATTGCTGTTTATAGTATCCTGTCCAGATCCCCTTCACAAGGACACTATAGCTACCTGGCTGCTGCTGCTAGCTCTCATTTCCCTTTAAGAGGGTAGCGATTGGCTGAAGGGTACCACTGGCTCCTCTAGAAGCCCCCTGACTTCTAGCACACAACCATATGCCACTCCCTGAGACCCTCCCAAGACTGCTGACTGCTTGGTTTGGACGATATGTCGGCTACCTGCTTGTATCAGGACAGGATAAGGTCTGCGGTAGAAGTTGTGCTCCAGAACTTCCCAAAGCTGAGGCTGAAGCTAGACAGATGGGAAGATATGCTGGGCTTTTACTTTCTCCCTGCCTGTGTTCCATCCTTTTGTTAGGCTTTCTGTTTCAGCTCTCATAGGAGAAGCCCTGAGACAGACCTGAGCCCTACACTTCATACCTGGGTTCTTAATGTCTAAATTCCTAAAGGTAGTGAAAGAATTCCTAAAGGTACCTATTGACTTCTTTTTGTCAAGACAATGATGCATCCTTAGAAGACCGAGAGAAGCTCCATGTCTCTGATCTCTAGTCCTAAAGCCGCTTAACACCCAAGGGGAGCAGCTGGGTCAGGCTGCCTTCCTCAAGCAGCAGTATCAATCCAGCAAAGTCTCTTAGGAACACACACTTTCCAGTCTGGGAGCTGGAAGCCATTTCTTCATCTCTGAAAAGTAAAAGGTTCCAACTCACATAAACGTTCCAGAGAATATTTCTGTTATTCTTCTGTGTGGGTTTGACCAGGATTCTGAACCTTCCCTTCCCTTCCCTTCCCTTCCCTTCCCTTCCCTTCCCTTCCCCTTTCTCTCCCCTTCCCTCCCCCCTCTCCCCCCCACAGCACAGCTGAGCTGAGCTGTGCTGCTTGACAACCTATTGAACTTTTCTGAACACAAATTTAGAAACTTCAAAATACTTTACACAATTCCCCCAAGGGACCAGTGAAATTAGAAAATGATTCAGAAAATGTGTTTTATGATTCCTGGAATCTTAATTTGCCCTTCCTTCCTTCCTTCCTTCCTTCCTTCCTTCCTTCCTTCCTTCCTTCCTTCCTTCCTTCCTCACTCTCTCCCTCCCTCCCCCCTTCCTTTCCTTTCTTCTCTCTTTTTTTGTACTGGGTAATATAAAAATAAGTGTTATCAAAGACTTTCAGTCATATGTCCTAATGTGCTGTTATGTTCTATTTGAAATGAATACTATTTTTTTTCTCTTTGGATTTATGATTTCCCTCTTTCTAAAAGACCAACTTAAGCAGCCTTTGTCGGGGAAAAACCAAACTTTAGCAGCAGGAGAGCATATACTTAAGGGCTTGCTTCTATTTCTTATCTTTCTGACTATGAGAGAAAATAAATTTTATTTTTAAAACAGAAATTTTAAAACTTCAAGTATACAAATGTATAACTTAGATCAGAGACCAGGTAGTGTAGTCTTGCACCTTGGAAGATCCTAAAGTGTCTTTCTTAGCTATTCAAATCTGCTATACATGAACAGCAACCCACAAAAGATAACAATAGAATGATTGGGGCTGTACAAGTTCTTAGAAAAGCAGATAGCAAGTCAGATGTCGCAAGGCTCGACACTAGCCAACTTGTATAATTCAATGGGGAGATATACTCTTCATATCACACACACACACACACACACACACACACACACACACACACAAGGGGGGGAGAGATAGACAGAGACAGGGTGGGAAAGAGAGAAACAGATATGCACAAATTATTTTATAAACAGAGAGAGACAGAGAGAGGCAGAGAAAGAGCAAGAGCAAGAATGTGTGTGTGTGTAAGAGAAAGAGAGGGAGGGAGAGAGAAAGAGAGAGAGGAGAGGGAGAGGGAGAGGGAGAGGGAGAGGGAGAGGGAGAGGGAGAGGGAGAGAGAGAGAGAGAGAGAGAGAGAGAGAGAGAGAGTTCCTGTGGGGATGCAGGCATTCTTTTGTTAGGTTTTCCATTTCAAAACTTGAGCCACCATACTTCATTCCTGCATTCTTTAATGTCTAAGTTCCTAAAAGTAGTGAAAGAATACCTTTGACCCATTGTCAAGATAATGATGCATCTATGTGTCTATGTATCTATGTATCCATCTATGTACCTATCTATGTATCTATGTATCCATCTATATATGTATGTATGTATGTATCATCTATTGTTTCTTTCTCTATAATTAACACAGCAGAGTAATTAGAAAAAAATATATTACATATTCCTGTGTATGTATGTGTGTGAATAATAAAAAATTGGCTACTACAACCCAACTGAGGCTTCTTTTTTAAAAAAATAATAAAAGACATTTTTATTTGTGTATATGTGTTTGTGCCTGAGTGTCTTCCACATGTGTGTGCTGGCACCTGAGAAAGCCAGAAGGCATCAACCCCATTAGAGTTGAAGTTACAGTTTTTTGTAAGATACTAAGGATAGGTGCTGGGAAACCCCCCTCAGGTCTTCTACTAGATCAACAAGTGCTCTTAACTGATTAAATCTCTCTAGGAATAATTTAAATTATTTTAATAATTTTACTGACAATTTTTTATTTTTAAATTTTGTATTAATGGAACATATATATATATAATTCCAGAGTTCAGGTGTCTGAGACAGGTAGATTGAGACCTGGAGAGCATTTTGGTCTACATAATGTCTCAATTTGTTCTTTTGTGTGTGTGTGTTTTCTTTTTTCAATAATTAATTTATTCACTTTATATCCCAATTTTGCCCCCCTCCCACAGTTCCTTCTCACATAGCTCCTTCCCCTATTCTGAGAAGGGAAAAGACTCTCCGGGTATCACCCTACCCTGGCCCATCAAGTCACTGGAGGACTAGATGCATCCTCTCTCATCGAGGCCAGACAAAGTGGCCCAGGTAGGGGAATGGAATCCATAGACAGGCAACAGATTCAGAGACAGCCCTTGTTCTAGTTGTTGGGAGAGCTGCATGAGTGTGGCTTCTTTGTCAAAATGCAAATGTCCATAGCTATGTGGATTTATTTCTGGGTCTTTATTTCTATTTCTTTGATCAACCAGTTTGTCTTTTTAGAATATCATGTAGTTTTCATTACTACTGCCCTATACGACAGCTTGAAGTCAGGAATGGGGATACCTCCATTTATTGTATTGTACAGGATTGATTTAGTTATCTTTGGGGTTAAAGACTACACAGCTGCTACATGTGTGCAGACAGCCTAGTTCCAGCCCATGTTTGCTCTTTAGCTAGTGGATCAATCTCTGGGAGTCCCCAAGGGTCCAAGCTAGTTGAGTCTTGGTCTTCCTGTGGAGTCTCCATCCTCTTCAGGTCTCTTAATCTTTGCCCCAACTCTTCCACAAGGCTCACTTTACTCCCTCTAATATTAGGCTGTGGGTCTCTGGCTGCTGCTTCTTTATCAGAACCCAAGTGTCTATAGGTATGTGGATTTTTTTTCTGGATCTTTAATAATATTCCACTGATCAATCTGTCTGTTACTTTATCAATATCATAAAGTTTTTACTACTATTTCCCTGTAAGAATGCTTGATGTCAGGCATGGGGATACCTCTAGAAGTTCTTTTACTGTACAGTATTGTTTTAGCTGTTTTTGGTGTTATATTTTTCCATACAAATTTGAGAATTGCTCTTTGACTGTCTGTAAAGAATTATGTCGGAATTTTGATGGGAATTGCATGGAATCTGTAGGTTGCTTTTGGTAAGATGACAATTTTAACTGTTAATCCTACCAGTCCATGAGCATGGGCACTTTCTCATCTTCTGATATCTTCTTCAGTTTCTTTCATTGGAGATTTAATGTTCTTGTCATATATGATTTTCACTTGCGTGGCAAGAGTTACACCAAGATATTTTACATTATTTGTGGCTATTTGTTAAAAGTGTTGTCTTCCAACTTCTTTCTCAGCCCATTGATCATTTTTTTTAAAGAAGGGCTACTGATTAGAGTTAATTTTGCAGTCACCTACTTTGCTGAAGTTGTTTATCAGATGTAGAAGTTCTTTGGTGGAATTTTTTGAGTTGTTTATGCATACTATCATATCATTTGAGAATATTGATACTTTGACTTATTCCTTTTCAATTTGTACCCAACTGATCTCCTTTAGTTTTCTTATTGCTCTAGGTAGGATTTCAAGCACCATATTGAAGACAAAGGCAGAGTATACAGTCTTGCCTTGTCCCTGATTTTAGTGGAAATGCTTTAAGTTCTTATCATTTAATTTGATGTTGGCTATTGGTTAGCTGTATATTACTTTTATTGTGTTGCCTTGGATTGGGTGTGTGCCTTGTAGTCCTGATCTATCTAAGACTTTTTTGTCAAAGGCTTTTTCAACATTTAATGAGATGATAATGTGGGGTTTATTCAGTTTGTTTATATGATGGATTACAATGATGGATTTTTATATATTGAACCACCCTTAAATCTCTAAGATGAAGCCTATTTGATCATGGTAAATGATGTTTTTAATGTATTCTTGGATTGTATTTGCACATATTTTATTGAGTATTTTTGCATCAATATTCATAAGGTAAATTGGTCTGAAACTTTCTTTGTTGAGTCATTGTATGGTTTAGGTATCAGAGTGACTGTGGCCTCTTAGAATAAGTTTGGCAATGTTGCTTTTGTTTATATTTTATGGAATAGTTTGAGGAGTATTGGTTTTAGCTCTTCTTTAAAAATCTCATAGAATTCTATGGTCTTATTAAGTTGGGAGAATTTTAATAACTGCTTCTATTCCCTTAGGGATTATAAGACTATTTATATAATTTACTTGATCTTGACTTAACTTTGATAAGTGGTCTAGAAAAAAAATCATCTATTTCATTTGAGTTTCCAACTTTGTGGAGTACAGGCTTTTGAAATAGACCTAATAATTCTTTGAATTTCCTCATGTCCTTTTTCATATCTCTCTTTTCATTTCTTATTTTTTGTAAAATTTGGATACTGTTCCTTCTTCTTCTTCTTCTTCTTCTTCTTCTTCTTCTTCTTCTTCTTCTTCTTCTTCTTCTTCTTCTTCTTCTTCTCCTCCTCCTCCTCCTCCTTCTCCTTCTCCTCTAGAGCTTTCAAGTGTACTTTAAATTTTTAGTATGAGAACACTACACTCCAATTTCTTTATGAAGGCACTTAGTGCAATGAACTTTCATCTTAGCACTGATTTCATTGTGTCCAATAAATTTGGGTTTATTGTATCTTCATTTTCATTGAATTCAAGAAAGTCTTTAAATTCTTTCTTTATTTCTTACCTAACCCAGTGATCATTGAGTAGAGAATTGTTCAATTCCCACAAATATGTAGGTTTTGTGTTGTTTAGATTGTTGTTTGTAACCCTCTTGGCTTGAGGACTGATTCTTCAGACCCTCCCTGCCTCTTATAACCACACCTCTCTGCCCACCTCCTGTTATTTGCCATACCTCGCTCCTGGTTCCAGTTACATCAGAAGTCCCACCTTCAGAGACCGAATAAGGAGCTGATGATTGGGCTGGCATATTGACGAACGTCGGGGAGGGGTTTTGCCTCACCTATTCTACCTGTTGGCTTGTAACAAAGAGATGATTAAATGGAAGATGACTGGGTGATCACATTTCCTGTTGTCTAATTTTTAAGGTGCCTTCCACGTGGGTAAGATATAATTATGGCTAGCCAATTTCCCCCTGACTCCATATTCCAGAAAACCCTTTCCTATTGTTGCTGCTGGCTGGCAACAGGTGGCACCCAACGTGGGGCTCGAACCCACAACCCTGAGATTAAGAGTCTCATGCTCTACCGACTGTTTTTTGCCTCTTTTAAGGCATGCTTCACTTTTTGCTTATGTTTAAAGGCATGTTGCCTTTCACTTGTCTTGAAAAATACATAATAGAATGGCACGTCACTCCACTTACTAACACATTATTTTTCTTAACCCCACCTTGACCTGAGGAAGAGGCTCTGTTGGTGTTGGTACACAATGGCAGCCTAATACATTAATTTGTCAAGTAAATACAGACACAAAATCTTTTTATAGACAAGTTTTTGTGCCAAGAATACTGGCTAAACATTTTTACTGGCCAACAAAGTTTGCTTGGCTGAAATGGACTCCACCTTTTTCTAAGAATCAACATTGGCTTCCCTCTATACCTACAGGTCAAGCCTTGTGCCTAAGTGTTGCTAATTTGCAACTAAAGTGCCTGAGACGTCTTCAAGTTATTGTTATTTTTAAACTTTTAAGTTTTTATATCAAGCAGACTCCTTCTCAGAGTACAAAGATAATCAAATTCGCTCAGTCCCGGAGCCCTCCTTACCTAAAGAACAGGCTTAGTCCCAGAGCTCTCCTCCAAGGTCAATCTTGGAGTTTCTAACATGAAAAGTTACTTATTGACAACTGAACTAAAGGCCTATTGAAGGCAAAGCTATTAAAGAGGCTCCTAGCTTGGGAGCTATGATTTTGCAACTCAATTGGGTGTCTATGCCCAGTTGCCCATCAGCAAGCCAGTGCTGCTTCTCATAGACTTCAAGAAAAGTGGACTCCAGAGAGTCTGTTGTAGTTCCTGGACTTTGCAGGTGATAAAGGCATGTCTTGACATTATAGGCATGAACGAGGTGCATATAATAATCTGTCTCTGTGGCTAGGTCTCTGGCGGTATCAACCTAAGACAGAGGCACGTGCCAAGTGGCTGTGTTTTTTGAATAAACACATTATAAGCCCAGTTTGTAGAATCAAACAAGCTGCACGTGACCTTAATGACAAGTAAGATGCCATTCAGTAGAGTATTATCCACAGATTATAACCTTCAAGCACCATAAGACTTTCTGTACAAGATTGTTGTGTTTGAGTATGCCTTTAACCTGCTGTTTTCTAATAAAAAGGGAGGAATTGTAACCCTCCTGGCTTGAGGGCTGATTCTTCAGACCCTCCCTGCCTCTTATAACCACACCTCTCTGCCCACCTCCTGTTATTTGCCACGCCTCGTTCCTGTTTCCAGTTACATCAGAAGTCCCAACTCCAGAGACCAAATAAGGAACTGCTCATTGGGCCGGCATGCTGACGAACTTGGGGGAGGGGTTTTGCCTCACCTATTCTACCTGTTGGCTTGTAACAAAGGGATGATTAAATGGAAGATGGCTGGGTGATCACATCTCCTGTTGTCTAATTTTTAAGGTGCTTTCCATGTGGGTAAGATATAATTATAGCTAGCCAATTTCCCCCTGACTCCATATTCCAGAAAACTCTTTCCTATTGTTGCCGCTGGCCAGCAATGGTTGTTGAAGTCCAGCTTTAGTCCATGGTGGTCTGATAGGATACAATGAGCTATTTCAATTTTCTTATATCTGTTGAAGCTTGCTTTATAAGTATATGGACAATTTTGAAGAAGGTTCTATGTGATGCTGAGAAGGTAGTATAATTTTTTGTTTTGGGGTAAAATATTTTGTAGGTATCTGTTAGGTCCATATGATTTATAACCTCTGTTAATTTCATTATTTCTCTGTTTTGTTTCTGTCTTGATGACCTGTCAATTGGTGAGAGTGGGGTGTTGACATCTCCCCCTCTTAATTTATGGGGTTTTATGTGTTACTTAAGCTTTAGTTATATTTCTTTTATGAGTGTGGGTACCCTTGAATTTGGTGCATAGATTCAGAAATGAGATGTCATAGTGGTGGATTTTTACTGAGAATTAAGTATTCTTTTGTATTTTTTTGATTACTTTTGGTTGAAACTCTAATTCATTAGATGTTAGAATGGCTACTCCAGCTTGTTTCTTGGGTCCATTTGCTTGGAAAACCTTTACTTAGCCCTTTACTCTGAGGTCATGTCTATCTTTGTTGCTAAAGTGTGTTTCTTATATGATTTTGTTGAAGATATTCTCTGGGCTTTTGGGTTAGGAATCTTCTTCTATTTCTATTATTCTTAGGTTTGGTCTATTCATAGTATCCCAAATTTCCAGGGTGTTTTGTGTTAGGGACTTTTTAACTTTGGTATTTTCTTTGACTGATACATCAATTTATTTTATGGTACTTTCTGTGCTTGAGATTCTCTCTCCCATCTCTTACATTCTGTTGGTGATGCTTATATCTGTAGTTCCTATTCTTTTTTTCTGAGGTTTTCCATCTCTAGGACTATCTCAGATTATGCTTTCTTTATTGTTTCTATTTCTATTTTCAGCTCTTAAATAGCTTAATTCTTTTCTTTTACCCATCTGATTGTATTTTCTTGTATTTCTTATATTAATTTGTTTATTCTTATATGCCTCTACCTGTTAGACTGTATTTTTCTGCATTTGTTTAAAGGATTTATTTATTTCCTCTTTAAAGGCCTCTATCATCTTCTTAAGATTAGATTTAAGGTCACTTCCTTGTTATTCAATTGTATTAGGATATTCAGGGCTTGCTGTAGTAGAATAGTTGGGTTTTATTGTTGCTATATTGCCTGGGCTTTTGTTGATTTTGTTCTTATGCTGGCCTTTAGCCATCTAGTTGTCCCTAGTGTTGGCAGGCCTGGTAGTCCCTAATGGGAACAGGCCTCTGGAATTATAGATAGAGATTTTTTTTTCCTGGTGGCAACAGGCTTCCATGGATGCAGACAGAGATGGTAGTCCCTGATGGCTTCAGGCTACTTATTGTCCCAGTGGGAGCAGGTCCCTAGGGATTTAGGTAGAACTTGTGGTTCCTGATGGTTGCAGGCCTCTCTTTGTCCTGGGTATCAGCAAGCTTCCAGGAATGCAGGAGGAGTTGTGGCTCAGAAACTGGATTTCAGAGTAGGCAAAGCAGAGCTTGATTCTGCTAGGTTTGCCTAGAAGGTCTAGATGCCTGGGCTTTGTGGTAGAGATCTCACCTAATGGTTGCTGATGTCTGCAGGTGTCTGGGATTGTAGTTAGAGGTTTGTTCCAGAAGATGGAGCCCAGAAGGGAGAGGGCAGACCTCATGGCTGTTGGCCTTGTAAGGGACCCAGCAGGCAGGGCCTTGGGAGTTGTTTTAAACTTTCTATTACCAAAACTTTCATTCCTGTAGAGAAGAATAACAAATGACCACATGGATACTCATCTAAATTCACCTGTTCTTTATTTCTTCATTTTTTCTCTTAAATAAAAAATAACAAAATAATAATTCAAGAAATAATCTTTCAAAACACTAATATTTTCTTACACAAACACAAAACCACTAGATTGACAATTTCAAAGTTCGATTATTTATTCTAACTCTCTCAGTACATCCTGCTGACTCTCACTTTCCCCAAGGCCTGAATTCCAATCACATGTCACATGTATTGTCATTTTCCCTTCATTTAATACAACTTCCTGGCCTCTTTGTCTTATTTTATTATATGATTCTTATCACTTGAAATGAACTAGCTTAGCCAGGTGTGGTGGCAAATTTCTTTAATCTCAGCCCTCAGGAGACAGAGTCAGAGGCAGGTGGATCTCTGTGAGTTCTAGGTTAGCCTGGTCTTCATAAGCAAGTCCAGGACAGCCATACTCTGTTACACAGAGGAACCCTGTCTCAAAAAACCAAACCAAACCAAACCAAGCCAAACTAAACAAACAAAAACAACAAACCAAACCAAAACAAAACAAAATCTAGATAAGCTGTATGATTGATACCTTCAGATCCAGATTGACCTAATAGAACCATTCTTATGTTAAAGGCACACATTTTAGCAAGACTGTAAAAAAGATGCTTCTCAGTGTGGTTTCACCTCATCAGAAGGCATCAGAAGGCAGCTCTGTCAGGAATTTTCAGTGCTAAGCTTTTGAACTAGAGTTACTTGTACCTGGGGCAATATCTCCCTTATATTTCCCTACAACTGAATATTCTATTTTATGAAGTGTATACTTTTGGTTTCTTTAGAGATCCACTTTTATCATGTGACATTTTTCTAGAAACTGTCTTTATGAGAAGATATTTTGCTTAGCACAGACACATGGTGTTTTTCTGGAAGCTTCCTGGAACAAGATTATGTGATGTCTTGCTGGAGTGGATGCTTGAGAGGGCATAGGTTGTTTAGGAATGGTATGAGTGTAACCCAATAGATAGTGGACAATGATCTGGCATTGGTTTGCTTTGCTACTTTTTGCTGGTCTTCATTGGGCTTTGCTGATGCTGTCTTCCACTAATGATGCTCTGGCATGGGTTCAACTTGCTCTCTTTGCTAATCATCACATGTCATGATTTTGTAGGGAAAAATGCACCAAAGAACTCGTGATATTCTGGCATCTGTACAAACATAAGCATGGTTTCTTCTGGATCAAACTGCTCTTGCTGATTTGTGAAGGGTGTTTGTGAGTGAGCTACTGCTGCTGATTTGTATGAATTGAACTGCTTATATCCTGACAAGAAGGTTGAAAATGCCCCAAAGAACTATTTCTAAGTGGGTCTGCATCCTCCTTTGCCCTATTAATTTTTCTACTACCTCTGGTGGGTAGTGGGCTAAATAGGAATTTAAAGCATTTAATAAACCATATTCAAGTAGGTTTTGCAAAGTCTAAGTCTAAGTTCTATGGATTAATATTTTAAAATTACATAAGAATTGGCAAGATGGCTAACTGGGTAAAAGTACTTGGAGCAGAATCTGATGGCCTGTTCATTCCTGAGATTCACATGGTGGAGGAAGAAAACTCACTCCTGGGGGTTGCCTTCTGACTGCCATATGCACTCTATGGCATGTGCACCTCCCCAAAATAAATGAGTAATGTAAAAACTAAAATAATTAAAATCACATGACTAACTTGCCTTCAATGTTCAATCTTGTTGTTTGACAAAACGATGATTTTTCTGATTTTTTTTCTCTTCCACATGTGTTACTTGTTATTCCTTAAATAAGCACTTTAAGTATATCTATTTTTGTGGAATATGGTAGCCAGATTGGCCACTTTTTTTCAGTATTGCATAGTTATTTACTCTATTCTTTTTCATACTTAGCTTGTTAGCCTCTGGGGCAGAGGGAACCCATACACTGAGTTTTGTGTCATTGGTATACAACTCTGACATTGTTTTAGTTTCTCAGTGCCAATGTGTTAAAGCTTACTTTGTAGTTTCTGTCTGTACTTGCAGTTGACCAAGAAAATGCCTGATTCTTTTGTAGATAGAGGTGGTAGTTATAAACCAAAATGTTAGCATAAGGTATGCCTATTGCTGTTGAAGAGTCAAGTTTCTAGATTCTTTCAGCAAATGGTTCAGATACATACCTTTAAAAATATCAAGATATATGTATCTTTTCAATTGATCACCAGGGATAATTTTTCTCCATTCCACATTTATATCATTTTCCCATAGTGAGAACTTTGTCTTCCAAATATATAATTTTATTTACTCATGTCTTCTATATATCTTATATAATTGTAGATATCTGTATATATCTTATAGATATTACCTAGTCTAAATTTACTTGTGTTTATAAAATAAGCTGCACTTTTGAGCCCTCGGCTTTGTCCCCTAAGTGCCTTGAGATATGGAAGGAATCAAGTAGAAAAACCCAGAGATGGAGGGCAAAGAACTCAGCAACCCAGATCTCAGAGATGCAATGAATGTTCTCTTTGCTAAACATACCTGGAAAGAGTAGATACTATAAGTAGTGAAGGTACTTCGCAAAATTCTATTCAAACTAAAGCAAGGCCCGTCTCGTTAGTGGTCATGACATAAGTTCCATAACTTGCAAGCTTCTAGCACTACTACATAATCCAGGGAGAAAAAAATGTTTCAGACCTGTGACTAAACTTTGTACTTCTCAAGACAAAAACACTAAGATGTTGATTTGATAAAGAGTGTTTCATTGTTTCTACTGTTCTAGATGTTTATATATTTTCCAAAATCCCATATTCAGTGTACGCATGTGATTACATATATACCTGCAGGGTCAATGAAACAGTATAGCTTTCTAAATATTTTCAAAATGGCATAACACTTATTTTGTATCTTACCAAAATACATTGGACATCTTGCATATGTTTTGGGACATATGCAGAGCATTTTCTACATAGATGTGTGTGCTTGCTGTCTTTCAAATTGGTATTATTTAAATAAGAAATAAAACATGAGATAATATTATACAGTGCTTTCAAAAGCAGTGTTTGAAGTTGATTATGGTTAAGAAGGTTTTAGCTTTAAGAAACTTTGCATTTGTGTTTTCCTTACAGAGAAAATTATGCATTATTCCTCATATTTTTTTCGACATGGACATAGAGTGACTGACCAGTCCATGAGGTGACCCAAGTTGTTTCTATGGTAGTAGAAAAGACAGCAAAGCAAGAGGCAGGCATCACCAGTGCCAAAGGCTTTTTTTTATTTTTTTCACTCATCTCTTTCAAACTGGTCACAAATTGTTTTATTGAATCCCACTGTGTCGCTTTATAACATAAGTCATTCCCTCTTGTTTCCACATTGAAAAAAAGTATCTAAGCATATGAGAAAAGATTTTCTCAGTTCATTTGAGTTTCAGAGTAATTGGTAAAGAAAATTGTTCAGAAATCTGTCATATCATTGTAACAACAAATGGAAAGAGAATATTTCAATTTACTACTCAATATGAAAAGGCAATGAAGCCTCCCAATGAGCATATTTTTTATGTGAGCTGCAAGAAACACATGAGCAAGAAGTTAGGGAAAATGTTGATGTGATTTCCCCCACCCTGTGAGAGATGTAGACTGGAAGTATAGTGCTTTGTATGATGCCAGACTTAAATTGTCAGTTGATTAAACAATAATATTAAGAACATCCTGCATTTCCAAAGGGAATGATTTGGTCCATTTTCCTTCTTATTTAACATATTGTGGAACCAGTTAACCCAACAACCTCCAAGCTAAAACTTCTAAGCCACACAATTTCCTCATATTTCTAAATATAAAAGGATTTTCCAAAATTGAAAAATGATTTTTATGCCATGAGGAATGGAGAAGATGTATAGAAATGTTACAAAATTCATACCCATGTGTCCTCATTTATCTTCCATATCAAAAACAGAAGAATAAAACACAGCCAACAGCAACAATTACTAAATGCTAAGACTGGATGGAATAGAGAAATGATGGACTTGTGAGGAGGGTAATTATCGTTGTCCATTGGGTACCCACTGGTGATTTCATCAAGCTCCAGCAGACCGTTCCACACCTGAGGATCCAGAGGTACAATGGTAAAACTCAGCAAGTCACAAAATAAAACAAATGACACAAATTTGTGATAGGGAGCAGGGGATGAGGGGGAGAGGAAAGAGAGTGTTGGAGGCAAAAAGAATCAGAATGCATTATACACATGAGTAAATTTTTTTCTTTTTTTCTTATAGTTTTTTTATTAGATATTTTCTTTATTTACATGTAAATTTCTCCATTCCTAGTTTCCCCTCCAAAAAACAAAGAAACAACAAAAACAACAAAAACAAACCCCTGTTGCCTCCCCCCTCCCCATGCCTGCCAACCCACCCTCTCCCACTTATTGGCCCTGGCATTCCCCTACACTGGGGCACAGAACCTTCACAGGGCCAAGCTCTTCTCCTCCTATTGATGATCAAGTTGCAATCCTCTACTATATACATACTGCCAGAACAATCAGACCCCTCCATGTGCAGTCCTTGGTTGGTGGTTGAGAGCCTGGGAGCTCTGAGGGTTCTAGTTAGTTCATGGTTGTTCGTCCTAAGGGACTGCAAACTCCTCAGCTCCATTGGTCCTTTCCCTAACTCCTTCACTGGGGACCCTGTACTCAGATCAATAGATGTCTGTGAGCCTCAACATTTGTACTAGTCAGATACTGTCAGAGCCTCTCGGAAGATAGCTATATTTAGTCTGGTTTGCCTTTCCTTCATTCTCTGCTCCACAGTTAATCTCTGCAACTCCTTCCGGGGGTATTTGGTTCCCCCTTTTACGAAGGAATGCACTGTCCACCATTTGGTCTTCCTTCTTCTTGAGTT